>NC_080845.1:44262414-44566230 GCF_030435755.1 Ochotona princeps
AAAAGAAAAAGTTCATTGAGATGATATCTGGATATGGTAAAACCTAGCCACTTAAGACATACAATTTTGTGAGCATTTACAAATAACCATCACTTGGTAACTATGGGGGATTTGTTGTAGGACTTCTCCACATACCAAAATCTGTGGGTACTGAAGTCTATCGTATGCTATTTGGAATAATACTTGCTTATTATCTGTGTATATCCTACTGTACACTTTACATAATCTTTAGATTACTCACACTATCTAATACAAAGGAAATGCCATGTAAATAGTTAAACTGTTTGGAGGATAATGACAAGAGATAAAAGTATCCTACTGGTAATACATATGTAACTGTTTTTCCAAACATTTTCCATTTGTGGTTGGTTGCATTCATGGATACAAAGCCCATATATAGATTCAGAGGGTCAGTTATATGCTCAATTATGTAACCAACATAGCATTTAAAATAAGATAGAGAATATTTCCATTAAAATATGAAGTTTCTTTTTGCCTAGTTTTCAGACTCTTCTTAAAGGAAACTTTGAGCACTACAAAAAGTTATTTACTTTGTCATATTTCAAAGAAAAGAAGAGAGGGATGGGTGAGACGCTACATCTGCTGGTTTACTCCCCCAAAATAATATAAAAGCGAAACAAAGAGTTGTTTTTTGAAGCAAACAAACAAAACTGATGTGACATATCTACAACTAATTAAACAAGTTGATGGGGTGGGAGGAGGAGACCTGCATTAATCAAATTAGAGAGGAAAAAGAACATGTTACAATGGATAACAAAGAAATAAAAAGAATCATCAGGAAGTACTACAAAAACATACGCTAACAAATTGGAAAGTCTGGAAGAAATAGATATCTAAACACATATAATCTATATAAACCAAGTCCTGAAGACAGAGAAAACTAAGATAGACCAATGACCAAGACAGAGGTTGAATTAGTTATTGAGCCCGCCAACAAAGAAAAGCCCAAGACTGAATGGCTTCACTGCTAAATTCAATCAAATCTTTAAAGAAGAATTAACTCCAATTCTCTCCATTAACTAACTACTCAAAACAATTGAAATGGAGGGTATATGTTTAAAATCTTCCTATGAGGCCTGCATCATTTTAATTCCAAAACCAGAAAATGATACAATAATGAGACAGAACTAGAGATCAATATATCTGTTACATATGTCTATATGTGTATGTATGTGCATGTGTAAAAACCATTAAAAATACCATATAGTAAAATCTAACAACACAGCAAAAAGATCATTCGCTTATAATTTATCCCTGGGATGCAGAGATAGTTCAACATAAATAAATCAAAAAACATGATGCAGCAAATTGACAGATTAAAGAATAAAAATCATTTGACTATCTCAATAGAGGCAGAGAATTTGATAAAATACAACATCCTTTCATGATAAAAATCTTAAGTTAATTGAGTAGAAAAGGAACATTCACCAATCAAGAAACAATGAAAAATGAAATGAAAAGCCTTTAAATGAAAAGCCACAAGGCCATATATGACAAAACTACAGTCACCATCATGCTATGTGGGGGAAAAGCTGAAAGCATTTCCTCTAAGATTTGGAATCAGGCAAGGATGCCCAGTTTCACAATCACTATTCAATTTACTTCTGGAAGCTTTATTTAGAGCTGTTAAGGGAAAAAAAAAGAAACCAAAGAGATGTACACTGACAAATAGGAAGCCACGTTATCCCTGGTATGGATGACATGATTTTATATACAGGAATCCAAACAATTGTAATTTACTAAGAGACTATTGGAATTCATAAGAGGCTTTGTAAAGTTTCAAGACACAAAATCAACAAACAAAAATAAATAGATTTGGCATACACAAACAATCCTGTGGCTGAGAAAGAACTTGTAAGATTAGTACCATTCACGATAGTTACAAAAAATGTAAATACCTTAGGACAAATTTAACCAAGGATGTAAAAAATTTCAAAAATGAAAACTACTATACATTATAAAAAGAAACAGAAGATCACCAAAAATGGAAAAGTCTTCTGCATTCTTGAATTTAAAGAATTAATATCAGGGCCTGGCCCAAAAACTTAGTGGCTAAAGTCCTTGCTTTTCATGTGCCAGGATCCCATGTGGGTGTTGGTTCATATCCTGGCTGATTCACCTCCTATCCAGCTCCCTGCTTGTGACCTGAGAAAGCAACAAGAACAGTCCAAAGCCTTGGGACCCTGTACCTGTGTGGGTGACCTGGAAGAGCTCCTGACTCCTGGTTCAGATCACTCAGCCCTTTGTGGTCACTTAGTGAGTGAACCTGCAGATGGAAGATCTTTCCCTCCATCTCTGTAAATCTGATTTTCCAATAAAATTAATAAATTTTTAAACAACAAAAAGAAGTTGGCAAAGTGTATGCACAGATACTTTTTTTAAAAAAATTACTTATTCTTCTTATTATAATAATAATTATCATTATTATCATTTCATGATACGGTTCCATAGGCCTTGGGATTTCCCTTATCCTCTCCTCAATTCCCTCCCCTTCACTGAGTTCCCCTATATCATAACAAAAGTATGGTTCTTCATATACAGTCATATGTCTATCACTGCAGGCATAGACATTCGCAGAGTCCAGAATCCTATTACCAAGATACAGTAAACAGTTTCATTGGGAGTCCATCTTTAGTCTGGAAGTAGAGATGCATACTGCATTGTATCCTCACATCTGGATGTATTAGTCTGCATTACACAGTTACTGTACATCCCTTTAAATGAAAAGCCACAATACAAAATCAACAACCAGAAGAAAAAATAGAAGTTTACAACACCATAAAGTTAAATAACATGTTACGAGGTATGATAGACTCCATTATACTTTTTTTCCAAAGGATGAAATTCAAATTGCCAAACAACACATGAAAAAAATCATGTGAAAAAAAAATCTCATGATCACTGGCCTTCAGAGAAATGTAATTTCAAAATTACAATGAAGTTTCATCTCAACCCAGTTAGAATGGCTATCATTCAAAAATCAAAAACAATAAATTCCGGTAAGAATTTGGAGAAACGGTCTTACTAAACACTGTTACCGGGAATGTAACCAGTGTGAAGAGGCCTCCAAGATCTAACAACGCTCCACTATGTGACCCAGCCACTCCTGGGAATTTGCCCAAACAAAATGAAATCAGATATGAAACAGTTATTTGTATACCTAGGTTTATTGCAGAACAATTCACAATAATTAGGATATGAAATCAATGCTTACATCTATCTGATGATTAAAGAAATTATAGTGTGTTTTGGGGAGGGGTGGAGAGAATCCAAGTATCTATGAAACTGTGTCACATAATGCAATGTAATTAATGAATTTAAAATAAAAAAAAAGAAATTATAGTGTGTGTACAACATGGAATACTACACAGCTGTAAAACAAAATGAAATCCTGTGTTTTGCAACAAAACACAAGCAACTGCAAAACAAAAGACAAGTATCATGTTTTCTCTGATAGGCAGCAGTTAATAAAGAATTGAAAAATGTATAGGAGTCAAACTGCCATCTGGGATATTACTATTCTTATTCTTTGCTATGCTCCTGTGGAACTGTGGGCTTCCTATTTCGTACTTGTTGAATATTACTTTAGTGGTTAATTAAACTTGTGATTATAGAATAAAATTAAGCCTGTACAAAAATTTTTAAGAGAAAGAAAGGGGAAAAGGAGGAAGATTGGTAAAGGAAGGGTAGGGAAAGTATGATTATCTTGTTAGAACTGTACTTATGAAATTCACAAAATATGTTCTCTGCTAACAAAATTAGAAAAAAATAAAAACTGCCTAGCAGTTTTCTAAAGTGGTTCTATTGTTTCACACTCGTAGCACAATGTAAGAGAGTTCAAGGCTTTCTGCCTTCTTGACAGCAGTTGGTACTATTAGCTTTTTAAATGTCAGCCATTTCACTTGCTGTATAGTAGTATATCATGTGGTTTTAACATCTTCACAATGACTAATGATATTGAAAACAGTTCTGTGTGCTAATTGTTCTCATTCATGCATTTGTATGTTTAGATCTTTCATCAAATTTTTGTTTAATTGTTTATTTTCTCATCACTGATGTATGAGATATCTTCACATACTCTGGATACAACTCCCAGATCAGATACATGTTTTTGCAACTGCAACATTGTAGTGATATCACCTTACCAACATTTATGGGAAAAAGGCATATTATATTAAGTGTAGTTTTCTTTTCCAAATTATTACTTAATTCATTAAACTTAGCAAGGTTCCTGTAAGAGGAAAAAGCAACTAAATAATCATGTGAAGAGTCTTACTTTTTCATAGACATTTTAGCAACTGAGAAGGTACATAGCCCTAATGACTATGCCATATATCACTTAGCAGGGCAGGCTTTCTTTTACTTTTTAATTTTTCAATTAAATAGTTGAGTTGTTAGCTGCCAAAGTGTTAAAAAGAATTTCTGATGTATAATAACTGTTTTCAAGCATATTACTCAGAAAGAATCCGAAGAACTAAGTTGACCTATGATACAATTCCTCCCTGAAATCTTCAGATTCAGCTGTTTTAGATAAACAATGTTCTTTAGCACTCATATACATGCAATTTTAAAATATGATAATGCAATATTTATGTTTCATGTGGTGATAAAAATGTTTATTCCCGAAGATGGAAATTCCACTATTATTTTTAGAGAAGTATTTTCAATAAAATGTATTAGTTATGAAAATTTGGGTTATTATTGCTTGACACCAGTAATTGAAATAATAGCATCAGTCAATATTTTTTCAAACTTCAGAGACTTGTAACCCTGGAAAATCTACAAACAGTGTCACAGAAAGTGATGATTTTTATTTTAAAGAAAAGGAAAAACCCTCAATCATAAAATGTATTACACTGAATAGTATGAGTCCAAAGAGAAAACAGAGCAAAATAGAATTATTTTAATGGGTATATAATTGGTATGGTAAATAGATTGCAGTAGAAACATCTAGAATTGTTAATATTTATAATCCTCCAGGTACTGTATTACTTGCAGATATTTTAAAACTTATGATGACAAATTTAACACATCACTTTTAAATATGTCTATGATAGATCATCTCTCTAAATTCTTTCAAGTAAAATTCTGAAAGGTAGGTCATGACCTTCTTAAGTCTCTCCCTTTTCTCCCTGGCTGTTGTAACATTTTTGCCCTGATCTCATTGTTCTAATTTCCAAGCCTCTCAGTTTGCAAATTACAACTGCAATACTTTTCCCTTGACAATGAGTGGATGACTCCATCATCCAGAGTCCTGTGTTCTTCCCTTTGGCTGCTGAACAGCAGAGCCTTGGCTGTCCATGCCAGACTTCTTTGTCCAGGGCTCCTTGACACTCTTCCTGAGCTGCCCAACAAAAGCATCATAAAAGAACAAAACATTCACAGTGACTCTAAACTGGGTATTCAGAAATTTATAAAAGGATTTATTATCAAGGCTTGGGGTTTTGTTTATTAATTGCTTTCTGTTCTCTTGTTTTCTGCTCAAAGCGAGTGAGACAAGAGAGAGGAGAAAAGTGGGTGGAGAAAGAAGAAAAACAATTCTTTGCTTTGGTGTAGTTCTGAAATGTGTCTTGCAAAGTTTTCGGAGCTTTGAACTGAAACACATAAACCACACTTGAATTGCCTGTATCTTCCCAATGCATAATCATGTGTACTTGACATTTGCAATTTTTTCCTGCATCAAAATTGGAACTCTTTTGCCTTCAAAGTGCTCCAGTCATCAGGTCCCCGTGAACTTAGGAACACGGGAAAGGAAGCAAATTCCTCTTGCAGAGAGGTGCATCAGACTCTCCTGGCGGAAGGCACTCTGTTTCAAGAAAATCAAAGAGAAGCAAAATGCAGAGGGGGTGGGTTCTAGCAAAAGAGCTCCGGAAGAGCAAATGCACCCTGTGTCCTGCTCAGCTTGCTAACACACACTTAGACACTTTGTTACTGCATCAGGTGAATCGAGCATCCAACCACCCTGGTATTGAACCTTGGGACAATGCTGCTGCTCTCTTCCCTTTGGTGGATGGATTTCCCACCTCTCTTTCGGATACTGAAGTGCAGCCTTTGTGGAATCTCCCTCCCCCTTTCCTCCCCAAGATTTGGCACTCATTTTCTCCATTATTTCAATAATGACACCAATGGCACAAAGCCAATCCCACCAGTGCTTTACACTTTTTCCTTTCCCCAAAATAAAAAAGAACCAAATCAACCACACTGTAACATTGGACTTTCAGGGATTGTGGCTAATTTCCAACCTCTTTGTGTTTTGTAGTAGAATTCTCACTGTCATTTGACATTTGGCTTTTTTTTTTTTCTTTCTTTTCACAGAGCACTTGGGCAAACTTTATTTACAGTGCACACCAACTTTCATTACTACATAACACAGAAAATATTTGCTTCATTATGAAGCCAACAGAATATTTATTTTGATTTTTGTTACTTGTGGTAAACAGAATTCAAAACACTTTCTAATACCATTGTTCCAAAAGAGTCACAAAGCATGTAAACAAGCTGCCAGGTGATGGTGTGCCCCAGATCTTGTGATCTCCTCACCTCCCCTTCCAGCAATGGGTAAGTTTGGTTTTTAAAAAGGATAGTTCATGTTTGTTTGAAATACAAAGACAACTCTTACCTCCAGGACTCACTAGCTCACACTGCCTGTCGCAGGAAGTCACAATGAAGTCTATTCAAGACACTTTGGGGATCCAACCCTTGGATAACATCGAAGGCAGCCCTAGTTCTGCCCCAAAGCAGGATTATCTCTGAATTCAAGAGTACTATCTTTTTTGAAGGGGGGGAAAGTTAAGCAAGAACTTTTTCTTTTGTATCTAGACCTGTTTCAGCTACATTAAGATACCAGGGAGTTAATTCCATTGAGCTTTAGAACCAACCTGCTTTATTGACCTCAACAGACACTAAATTGTTCCAACTTAGTTTATTTTCTCATCACTGACCCTAGCCTTTTGCGTGATGCAGTTTCTACATGTTCACACCATGATAAACCTTATAAACATGTTAGTACTATCTGTGTCAGCATTCTTGCTCAGTGACTTTTATTTTTTAATTTAGGAGATTTTTGAATGTTTTAAATTCTGCGTGTAAATCTCAGACCTGCTTATTTTTGTGTTTTAGAGAAAGAAAAATAAATCCAGAGGAGCAGAACATTTTTAGTCTGTATTTTAAAATTCTTTGAGAAAACCATGTACTCCGGCAAGGATCTGGACTAATATTTATGCCAACATTTCCCCCTCTGGGCATACTTCCCCACTGAGAAATTGGGAATAAGATTTATTTTCTTAGACTTCAGCCCACAAGGAGAGTTTCTGTAACTTTAATCCCAAAAGATCATAGTCAAGTTACCTTATTCCTTTTGCTCCTCTATAGGACATTTATAAAACTTGTGCCTTCCTGCTAGAGGTGAGTGCCCAACTCTGGTGAGGAAGAAATCTTGTGTCCTAGGATTACATCTGTAATCAAACCCTGGCTCCATTACTTCCTGCTTGCCTGGTTTTTGAGCAAGTGACTAATCTTCATGAACCACAGTTTCTTCTGCAAATATAGTTGTCAGGGGATACATAATAGAGTTACTTAAACATAATACTATCTGAAAGCATTTGATGCAGTATTATGCATATAGTAAATACGGGTTTCTTATTCTTAAAATATTCTCCTGATTATTCTGATTAATTCTTTTCATATGAGTAGACTCAAGTACTGGTTTTAAAGTATTGAATTTTCTACATACATATGCAAATGAAGGTAAGCTCAAGATGTTGTATAAAAATTCAATTGATACAAAAAATGCCTATGGTATTTCCAAACAGGTAGTCAGATACTCTCAGCATTTCATTAGGAATCTTTGGTTAATGTTTTCTTCTATAATATTTATGTGACAAACTGTTTATGACAAACATTCAAGGCTTCATTTTCTCTACCAATAAAATGTAATGACAAAATATTAAAACCTTAAAGTGATGCAAATACCAAAAATTATTATTGGATTGTGATTCTTAAAAATAATGGAACATTCAACTCTTTTAAATATACTATGGTTAAAAGATACACCATGAGGACATCATTTTATTTTTACATTTACAAACATGGGTGAACTTTGAAAGTTTCATTTTATCAAATGCAGTGTTCAATTTTTTTAAATTAAGCAAGGTCGAGGAATTCACTATCAATTTTCTTATTTTGCCCTGAGAACAAAACATATTTGATGATAAATAGAAATAATGAATTGATCAGCCATGAACCTATTTTGTGCTTTTAGGCCAAGCTAAGCCATTGAAGAGAAAATCCAGTTATTGCTATCAGGGCAATTCTAGAGGAATTTAATCTTTTTGAGAAGGAATCATTTCCCAGCGAGGAAAATGAACACACTCATTTATTTTACTGAAGCTTATCACAAAGTTTAAAAACTCAAGCTACAGACTTAAGTTTTATGGACTGAATTTGAATAGTGAATCCGAAACATTGTGTTTGACATTGGGCAAATTACCAAAGCTCTCTAAATTTGTTCCCTTACCTGTGAATGAAGTTATTTGTGGTAACTCCCATACCAAATTACTGTGAGATTACTTAAGATATATGAACAATGCAGGAACGTGCCCTGCACAGAGTAAGTTCTCCATAATGTTAGTTGTTGATGATATAGTATGCAGGCTTTCTCTTTTAATTAGTGTGAGGAAATGAAATATAGATGGCAAATTGGCAGTTGGACAAAAAAAATTAAGGACTTTTTTTTAATGCTTTTGCACATGTTCATCTATTAGACTCTCACTCATAGCATTCGTATCTGCCTTGATTGTTCTTTTACTACTCATTTAAGGAGGAGCAAAAGTCATAACCATGTCCTCGATAACAATTCATACCACAGAGAAAAATGTATCCAGGTTACAGATTGAGAATCTGCTTAAGACCAGACTCCAACGCTTAACTTTATCTCCTTTAAGGCTAAAATTTAAAATAATAAGTACTAGAAGAATTCTTACATGTATGTAATACACATCTTAATTTTGTTTACATGCAAATCATTGTTGAAGGAGCATGAGCCTTGGAATAAAGAGGATGTAAGTTCACATCCCATCATAGAAAGTCAGTAACTGCACAAATTTGAAGTGTCTCTGAGCTCTAAACTTGTCATCTATAAAAGGGAAATATTATCCACCAGTTCAGTGGCTTTTGCGAAGCACCCTGCAGAGTTCTGAGTGCCCAAAGAATTCTCAATAACAATTTGTCACTTGTTAGCTGCATAAACTAAGAAAAACAACATTCTGGTAAGTCTAAAGTCATGCAGCTATTATCATGTATATCTGATATAATGGTAAACCCTGCATGCTTCCTTTAATCGACTTTTCCTCCAAGTCTAGCTGCTTCTAGACACATGCCCACAAGAAGAAACTTATTCCTGGAGTAGATGCTAAAGGCACAGCTGTTCCTAACTGAGTTTGAAAATAATGTACATCTTTGTCTATACAACAACAACAAAACAACTTTTATAAGTCTTTACTCATATCCCACAATTTCATCAATTAGGGGGAAAAATGAGTTTCCTACTCTTCCTTAGCATCATCTCTGCTTGAGGCATACATAGAAATATCTGCATGCATGCCTACAATATTTTATAATCTAAGTAGAGAAGGAATCCTAGTGTTTCTCCTTATGGATAGTAATTTTCCTGTGGTGAAAATATAGAGCTGTAATCCCTGTGCACTCAATTTATGGTAGGCGCAGAAGTGTACAGCAGTTTCTCCAGATCCTGATGGAGAAACTAAGCATCAGTACACACACAGCTGAAGAAGGACTATAAATTAACTAGACCTTTGATTCACCCCAAACTGACGCATGAAATCATTTGCTTTCCTATAATATCTAATCTTCATCTTTGAAAAACCACTCCCTCCACTCTACCTTCTAACTTAGAAGATGTTCTGTATCTATAACCTCCATGGCTTATTAAGAAGCAAAAGATAAAATCCTGGAAATTATACCTCACTGATTTTGCCTTTTACTCTTCTTCTGGCTGAGAAGACTCAGTTTTCTCTTGCAGATGATTCTTCAGCATTTAATATAAGCACTGGTATTCATTACATATTGGAGGAGAAAGACGAAAGTAAAGTATCCGAAGCCAGATCATAAAAGGTTGTCAGCTCATCAGTGACCTCCTATGATGTCATCAGCAACAAGAAAGCTAGAACAGTTAAGCTCCACAAAAACTGAAGATGAAATTACAGCTTTAGTACTGACCTAGTTACATGGCTCAGAGTGTAGAATGAGTTGACTTTAATATATCCTTCCTTATCCCTATAAAATACATCAAAGGCTAGATTTTCAAAATCCTGCCCAACTGGCCCTTTGGAAGGAGGCATATGCAAACCCCCAAACTCTTCATTTTAAGCAGATGGCAGTGGCAAGATGGCAAGACTAGAAACTGTAAGCATGGGCTGGAAACAACATTCACCAACACGGGTCCTCCTTAAATAGAGTTGGCATGGCAAGAGCCAGAGCCGTCATTTTGCTATATAAAACCAGGTGCTGTGCTGATGTACAGGTAGAAATAGGCTGTACTGAAATAGGCTGTACTGAAAGAAATAGGTTGTATTGCAACTCCTGCTTGCTTTTCCTTACCCCTGCTCTCCCTTGGATGGCAGCACTGCCCAAATGACTTTTATACCACTGAGTGGTAGTCTTTTTTTACTATCCAGTTGATTACATGATGACAAAGCTCTTTGTCAAGAACTCCGTCTTCCTAAAATGTTAAAAGAGAAAAGGATAAGGTGTCAGTTTCTTTTCACTATCACAGAAACAGGAGATAAACTACTGAACTCATTTTGAAGTCTTATGAATATTGCTCTTCTCTGAGGCTAAAAAAAATGTCTAATGCATTTGGGAGATTCAATAAACAGTAATGGAAGAACTAAGTTCAGGACCAGGGACTTTTCTCCTTCCGAATCCTTTGGGAGAAAGTAAACATACAGTAATACTGAGGTGCTAATTTCTGGAATCATTTGAGAAGAGAAGGTCTCCTAACTTTTAAACTCTAATAACTCTCTTTGAAAATATGTGTGAAAGATATGGCTTAACCCCGGGATGCATGTTAAACCCCTTAACACTCACTGGGAAAAGCTTCCCAGAATAGCTATTTATATTTGTGTTTTTTTCTCTCTGATGGTTCCCCAAGCCTTGGAAATCTTACTACAGGAAGACAGAAGCCTGAAGTTTGCTAAGTAAATAAAAACGTATTTTTTACACAGTCAAAGCTATTTTGAGGGATATCATTAGCATTTAAACTGAATTCTTTGGTATAATGATTCTTTTAGAACAAGGCTGTAGCTTGTATCCTCAGAAGCGAAGGGTGTTAAAGGAGAGGAAACTTATACTACATAAGACCACAATGAAATGTTAGCATTCTTTATTATAGCTAAAGCTGACTTCACAACTGGCGTATCTGTTAAGCTGATATACATAGAAGCACAACATCCATTATCATCAGACCATCCCAAGGCACTCAATTACTAGATTTATTATTTTACTTTGTATCAAATTTATTAATTGTCTCTGCCTTTAAAATACTTGCACATTAGTGCTGCATCAAAAACTTAGCTAAAAGTTGAGCTGCAGATGTTTTATTCTAGGTAGCAGAGCTCAGAGTTGTGTTCAGGCATTTGGAGAAATTATATTTCACAATGTTATCCCTTCCTGGCTGAGATCATTATAGAGGATGCCTCCTGGGACACACATATTTAACGTTTTTGTCATCTTAGCATCTTCTATTATAGAAAAAAGTGGTTGGATTCCTTTTACAAACTCACCAGGTCTTTGAAGAGGCATCATGCCATTCTTCATCTTTGGACATGACACAAGAGGCCTCAACTTTGTTGGTGTTTTCTGTACTGAATTAATTTCTTTCCCATGCCAGTCTATGGTGAATTTCCCAGATATTCCTTTCTATCCCCAACAGAAAGAAAACACTAGATCTGAAATTCTGTCTGATTTTAAAACTTACTGAAAGAAAGAAATGACTCACAGGCTTCCTGATGACCAGCAACAAATATATACTGACCCTTACACATGTCTTACTAGCCTGGATTTCCTCATACAGGTTCAGATGTGGGAAGGATGAATGGAAAAAATGTTTGTTTGTTTTTAAACATGTCAATCTGATTCAAACATCTTAAAACTCACTCTAAAAGAGTACAAGTCAGTGGTTTTGACTATTTGTAAGGTTCCACAGCCATCATCACCACCATCATCTAACTCTAGAACATTCTCACTATTCACAAAAGAAACTTCATACAAGGTAATTGTCAGTCCCTGGTCATCACTGTCCTCACTTCTGGCACTCACTAATTTACTTTTTTTGTGTGCTGATAAATTTACCCATCCTGGGAATTAAACATAAGTATAATCATAAATATGTGGCATTTTATGTTTGACCTGTTTCACTGAGCAAAATGTTTTCAGGGTTCATCTATGTTACGGCCTAATCAGTATTTCATTTCCTTTTATGGCTGACTAATATCTCAACATCTTCCTTTCTATCTGCCCATCATAAATCATCTCTCTTCTTGGGTGAGTAGTAATGTGGGCTTTTGAGTGGGTCTCAAGGAGAATGTAAAGTTAGGTGGTAAAATGTAACCACCGTAACCAGAAGATTTTCAACCCACAAAATTCGAAAGATTCACTAAGAAGTGACGTTTTTATTTTCTCCTCTCCAGCTTTCATACCTCAATATTAAACATTGGAAATGTAAATTTATTTGAAATATGATCAATTTGTAGCTATCTGTTAGCTCCGATTAACCCAGGGTATGGCTTAATTTTGCTATTTTTTCATTGGTTTTCTCTCTGGATTATATGTCCCTTGCTAAAAGTGTGTCATAAAAACTATATATGTAAATTTAAAATGCTGTCTAGAAGAAAGGTTTCTGAATGTTTTCACCATTAAAAAATTATGTTAAAGGAGCTGCATATGTTGACTCTGATTTGGGCATTCTACAACATAAACCCCCAGATGAGATCTCATAAACACATATAATTTTATGTGTCACAGTTTTAAAGTTTTAAAAAATATTATTACTTTAAGGCGGTATATATAATAATAGGTTTAGGATAATTTTAGGAATGTCTAGGTATAAAAATATAGGAAACATTTAATTTGATACAGTCTATCGTTGAGTACAAGATTCTGCCTGTTTGTCTAAAAATGTAACATATAGTGCCATTTGTACAGTAAATGTGTTTGGCCAATGACTGCATGTTCAGTGCTCATTTGGGTGTCCAGCACATGACAAGCAAGCATGGAGGTTAGATGAATGGAAGCGTAGATAGATAATGAATTAAAAACCAAACCACATCCGTTTGTAACACCAAGTAATCTCCATATAGAATGCATTCTGTCACAGCTTGAAACATTTAAGTACCATTACACACATAATATAAAACTGAAAAACATGTAGGACAAAAATACACTACTGATAAGTCCTGAGTGCCTTCTGATGCATGTATCCAAAATAAATTCAAGAGACAATAAAAATTATTAATAGCAAAAAAGGAACTGCTTCATGATACAAGAGTCACATGTTTATGTACGTGTATGTGATCTTTAAAGAGAGAAGGAAATGCAAACGACGCAGCTCAGAAGGTTGTAAGCCACCAGGCGGTTGGAATGAAGATGGCAATGACCACTGAGGACAGGGACAGAGGAAGGTACGTTCCCTGCCTCTGTAACTTGCCAGTCTTGGGAAAGGAGAGTGCCACTTGAGCACATGCCTGTGCTGTTGGTTGAAGAATGATGTCAGAGTATTATCAGAGATCTTATCTGATAGACACAAGGTGTGCCAACACAGGGCAGCCAACTGTGCAGGGGGCAGTAGTGTGCACCATGCCCATGTATACCATGTTCTTTTTCTAACTACCGGGCCATGTGCTATTCTCAGAAGTGTACCCTGACGGCGCTCCCATCTTTGGGCCTTATGTCCTTTTTTAATTCCTCACAGTCTCCATCTGTTCTCGTCTCTTCTTCCATTAAACTACCATGCTTTTTGTGTGCTTTAAGTAAAGTTCAATATTTATAGTAGTGTTTATTAGCACCAAATGCACCTTTTAAACCACACCAGTGTTTTTACAGGTTTGTTATTGTTTTGTGGGTGTTCTGCTTAGGTGCCTGGGTGATCAGGGATCTGCCTCAATCTAATTTTCTCATGGGTCTTATTTGCTTCAGTGCAGGCTTCCCAACTTGCAAAGTTTTCTGGAAATGCATATTGTACCCTAACAGAACTCCCTGTATGTGTAAAAGTATAACAACAAGACTAACATGAGCAATAGCACTCGAGAATAACATAAACAGAGAAAGAATGACATGTGAAATAATTCAGTACTGTAAAACATTTTTATAATACACAAGTAGAACCTCCAAACCAATGTGTTCCACAAAAATATTTTTAGAAAGTACTTTTTTCATGCTCATTCATCATATAAGTACAGATTTATGGAAAATGATATATATTAAGATGCTTATGTCAATGGTAATTGAAACGAAGAGCATAATTTATCAATACTAATTTTTTATTATTTATAATAATAATTTTCACTTAATTTATTTACTTGAGACGTTTGTGCCTTTCTGTTCTAGACTTTATTTTAAAAATAATGTTGCATGTTGCTTTGTAAAGAATTTATAATTAGAAATTAATACATATATGTGCAAAGAAAAACGAGCCCATAGTGCTACAGTGGGTCAGTATCTCAAGAAATCTGAGAAATATCTAAACGTGAATGCCAATAACAAGTTACCAGCAGGTATGAATTAACATATTAACATACTGCAATGTTTAAAAGCCCTGTCTAGGCATGGGGGTTGCAGTGCGGGTTTTCGGTGGGTTACTGATTTACCAATAGGACCACACAAATTATCCTCTTCATTCCTTATTGTTTCCCCCCTACCCCCATCTCTCCAGGGCCTGTATGAAGGCAAAAGGGAATAATGTTGTAAAGCAAACAGCATGTTGCCTGGTGTTCATTCAGTATCTACTGATACTGTGTTCAGGAGTCAGAGACTGCTTCGGAGTCTGAGAATACAGTTGCGAGCAAAGGACAATGTAGTATTTCCGGTTTTAAAAAAGTTTGTTAATGGAGTGGTGTTTCTTGCTTGCTGCTCCTGCCATGTATTTGTCCCAGCTGAGTATCCTTTGTAAGAAATGACAGTGAGGGAATCTAGTCCTTGGGATGGTCTCCATTCTGGACTGCCATGGTGAAACTCATTAAAGGAAAACCAAGACAAAGGTCAAGGAGATGGTTTGTTTCCCGACTCCAGTTGCTCTAGGGATGTGGAATCTACCAATGCAAAGCATGAATGTCCCAGGCTGAGTGGTAAAGTACTACAATAAAAAAAGGGCACCATTTCACAAGATGTTTCTGGAATGCACTGGTCAGGTAGCTTCCAAAGAAATTTGCGGAAAACCAAAGTGAATGAGGGGGATGGGGGGATGGTTGGGGGAAGTGGGGAAGATGAGGGAGAAGACAGGCAAAAAGCAGAAAGCAGAACTCCTTGATTCTTTCCAATCGTGTGCAGCAGTGCAGAGTGCATAGGTGCGGGAGGGGTGGCAATCGGTCTGTGCCAGAGCCAGAGTGTGAATGGCTGCTGCATCTCTCCCTAGGCACAATGCACATTTGGGGCGTCCGGGCGTGGAAGAGGCAGACGCCAAGGTGGGGCAGGGGGCGGGCTGCGGCGTGTGCAGACTCCCTGCGCGGCAGCTCTGTTTGGGTAACGGGGAGCACAGGGTCCTCGCTTGCCTGTTTGCTGCTGAGGAGCTGAACTGGCGCCGGGCTCCAGACTTGCAGCCAACAACAGCAAATGGTGGCGGCGAGAAGGAAGCCTGCGGTGCTGCAGGCCCCCTCTAGGGTAACATTCTCCAGCTTAAGAAGAAAGCGAATGCAAGAGGGCAGTGCAGAAGGCACATGCTTGAAACCCGAGCGAGCAGGCAGACAGGGGCTGGGAGAGGAGGAGGAAGCCAGTCCTGGTTCCAAAACACTGCCTTTGGGTCCTGCTGACACCAAAGTGAAACTGTTCCCTGCTGCCACCCGAATTGGGGGAGGGGGGGAAATGGATCCACAGTCCGTGGGGTTGACCGCCCTGGTGGTGTTAGGTTCCTCGCTGGGGATCAAAAGGTGAACTCACCATGTGAAATCAAGTTGGGTTGATAGTCCCTTCCTCCCTCCTTGGCTCTGTTCCTCCTATGGCTCCTATTTGAACTTTGCCTTTTCCCCCAAACTTCCTATCTCAGGCCCTGGTTAAGTCCAGGATCTTGTCACCTACACTTCTCTCTCACATCAGGCCAGTAAAGGGAATTTATCCTCAGTTTGATGTTATCAGCCTGATGCAGAGAAGAAGCAAAACAGAACCCACAGCCTTCAAGGATATGGTGGCAAGTATTTCTGCCCCTGACTGGCTTGGAAATGGCCCTACCCATCCCAACAGGCATGAGGAATTAGCAGGTGGAGATGTATGAGTTTGAGTAATGATGTCTGGTCTTGGCAATAAGGCTGTGTCCTTGTTAACAGCTGGACACTTAAGTCATGCTCAATAAGGATTTCTGGGCAACATTCAGTCTCAGATTAGCCCCGATTTGTAGGCAAAGGCTGTCCTCTTACCATGACTGGGCAGCTCAAAAGGTCAAATAATCTCTTGGGATTTATACTGTTTAACAAAATTCCTTGCTTTTCACTCTTGTAGGTCAAAGGCTTTGTTTCTTCCTGAGAAGAAATCACTTTCAAATATAAGCAGGCTCCTCAGGCTGCCTACCTAAGCTCTCCAGGGTCATCACAGTAGTCTTGTAAATCAGACACTAAAAGATTGCTGGGAGCTGCGGAAAAGCATACCAACAGAATTCAGAGAGATAGGTGTAGGAAACCAGGGAGACAGGTCAGGACAGGACTGAAATGACATCTAAGGAGTTCAGATTTGACACTGGCAATGGAAAGGAATTAGATGCATAAGCTATTAATGGTGAAAAGGTTCATAGATTCAATGCCTTTTTACAATTGGAACATGAAGGGAACAGGACTTCATCCTAGCTTCATCAGACTGGCTGTGTACATGCTGCTGCTGCTGTTAAGAAAGTTACAAAGCTAAGACAAGCAGTAGATTTACAAGAGGGTAGGGGTGGGGGTACTAAGTTCAGTTTTGATGTCAGAGGCGAATGTGAGGATGCCATGATAGCCAGCCTGTCTCAGTGGGAATCCCTTCCAGTCATAGGAAACGACCTTGCTCAGGATTACAGCATTCATGGACAGTGGTCCATAGACAATGACTGGCTGATGCCTGGATAGCCTGGATACAAATGCCCTAGCCATTTTGCTTCAGGTTATGTTGGCTGCTTCAATGTTAACCACGGTTCCTGCTGTTCTCCCCCCTCCCCCCACCCCACCTTCCTTGTTTCTTTACTGGTCTATCTGTACAGGGAAGGAGAGGAGGAGAGAGAAAGTGAGAGGGAAGAAGAAGAGGGGAAAAATCTGCTTCCCCCCAACCTCAATCCCTCAATCTGCTAATTCACTTCCTAAATGATTGCAAGAGCCTGGCCTGGGATGGACTGGCCTGAAGCTGGGAATTTAGAACTCAATCCAGATCTACTTCATGGCAGACAGAAATTTTCAGTTGCTTGAGTCATTATCATCACTGTCTCCCCAGGTTTGCATGACCAGGAATATGCAATTAGAGGCAGGGCAGGACTCAAACCAGTCATTGCAGTATAGATGTAGGTATCCCAACATTTTAATCTCTGTACTCCAACAAACTTTCTGCAGGCAACTGTATCCAGTCCACCACCCAGGGACTGTGACATAGGGCAGTGCAGGAGATGGCTGAGAAAGCAGGAAAGTTGTAGTTCTGGAAGCTAAGACAGATTTTCCAAGAGTGAGGAGTCAGCAGCAACAAGTTCCGCAGAGAGTTAAATGAAATAAGAATGAAAACTGTCTGTTAAACAATAGAAACGTAGTCATAAGTGACCTTGGCAAAGCCAGCTTAAAAAGCTGAGTGTTGATCTCTGATGAGTATTTTATTTTGTCATTTTGTCTCACCCTTCTGCTCTAGTAGGATGTAGACTCCATGATACCCAGGAATCAAGAGCACTATATTCTTTATTAGAATACAGAATAATTCCCTGCACTTAGTAGGTGTCCATAAAAATTGCCAAATTCAATTTTAATTCCTGTAATTCAGAGGTAGACAGAGAGTCACACTGAGGTTCCAGGAAATTATATTTCCTCTTAACTTACTTGCCATGGCATTCTGTTTTTTGAGGGGAAAATGGGCTAAAGCTTTTAGGACCCTAAATTCTTTCAGTGAGTTTTGAAAATGTATTGTCCCTTCAGGGCTGTCTTGAAAGACCTAAGAAAGGCATTATTTGGGCTTGGTCATAGACAAGCAGAGTTGTCACTCTGCTGTTGAGGTTGGTAGAAACGTGACAGTGACGGTTCTGGCTTTGAATGGCAGTCTGGACAAGTCAATTCCAGCACTGTCTACAACTCTTAAGATGTGGAGATTCCAGTATAGCATTCTACACAATTTTTTATCTTCAGTAGTTTCTTTCAATCTCAGGAATCTGTGTCTTTGAACATCTCAGGAAATTTTCAAAATTGTCTCTGAATGGACATGGAGAAACCAGTCCAAAGAGACTTGAGAACAATGAGTTGCATTGTTAATACTTTAAGCTTCTGCCAGCAACGGAATGTTTCACAAGGGCTGTTTCTGACAGTGCCGGACTCTCCCAAGTCATCTGAGCAGTGTTTCTTTGCATTTGCATGCTGAAATTAAAAACACCAATATCTCAACAAAGAATAGTATTTCTGGAAAATTTCTGGATGTGAACTGCTCTCCCATATCTGTCTTGAATGATATATTCCTCTTTGATATAATGCAGTTACAGATAGGGGTCAGGACACAGGTGTGCTTTATTTGTGCTATATATGCCTAATAGAGTAAATATAATAATTACTCCACATCTTTGTCCCATAAGTATTTCTGGAATCCAATGATTGGTGCATGCATTGGGATAACTTGGCACCATTTCCGTAAAGCTCTCTGGGGACTTAATATATGAAAATATCACATGACTCTTACAGCCTACTTGTTTTTTTAATATCTATATAATGATTCATGGCTAAATCACTATACAGTTAGCCATTCTGACACATTCTCTGCCCAAATTAAAGCACTTGAAAGCATTGAGTGTTGGTACAAGTGGCTTCAACTCCTTTTATTCTGTCTCATTCAGCAAACATTTATTCATTCCTTTGACATGTGTAATATTCATTCCAATTCTGGGGCTGTGTGCCAACAACAGGGGTTTTCTGGGGACTACAAAGTTTGAAGGATGGGTCTGGTCTTGTCTGGTATGCAGAGGTTCACAAAGCTACAATTCCACAATATTTGGGAATCTAGAAAATAGCATTAGCCTATCTGGGGTAAGACTAAGTTAAGTCACAACCATTTAGGCATTTAAAATATGTCTAAAATATACTTTAATATTCTACACACAGCTAGAACATTTTTAAGGTTTGCACAAATATACACTGGAGAAAAGTTAGAACCAGCTCAGTTCCAAGTCCATAAGAAAACTTGTTGGAACATTCCTCTTGATAGGTACCTTCTAACACAAGCAATACAAAAAGTGAGACATACTGAACTTGGCATCAGAAGGGAAACCCCGGCAAACACTCTAGCAAATCAGAATGGCTCAGAGGAAAGGACTGCTCTGGGCGAAGCCTTGTAATACACACTTATGATGCCGCAAATCACAATGAAAGTACTGTCTATAGGGTCCACTGCAATGGCACATTGGCTAAATCCTTGTAAGTGCTGAAATGACATATTGGTGCCAATTTGTGTCCTTGTAGCTCCACTTCCCATCCAGCTCCCTGCTTATAGCCTGGGAAAGCAGTCGAGGATGAATCACAGCCTTGGGACCCCACACCCATGTGAAAGACCTGTAAGAAATTCGTTGCTCCTGGCTTCAGATTGGCTCAGTTCCAGCCACTGTGATCACTTGAGGAGTGAATCAGCAGATGCAAGATCTTTCTCTCTCCCCTTCTTTTTAAAAATCTGTCTTTCAAATAAAAATATTTCTTAAGAGCACTGTCTATAGACCAGCGCCATTGGTGCATCACCTGGTGCTTATTAAGAATCTCAGCATTTCTGAATCCGGCTTCATATTTCATCAAGATCTACAGATGATTCCTATGCACATATAAATTTTGAGAAACCATGCCTTGAAACTTATCATCACAGGATTGAGAGTTAAAATTAAATGCATTTTCTTTTCATGAAAATCCTTTGTGCTTTTAAAAGAGAAAAAATGGCTTTTAGATTGCCCCTCCCCCAAAGAGGTATGATGAATTAGTAAAAACAGCACCTATGCCTAATGAATAAAATTAATGATGTTCTGCATTTTAAATTAATGCTAATCTCTTTTCCAGCACAGACAGAACTCTGAAAGCACTTTTCTGAATGATTCAATCTTAATGTAATTAGTGATTGGTGAAACAAGAGTCAAGATTTTGGTTAAAAACGCCTCCTTACTTAACTTAGATTTTCTGCTTACACACTAACATACAAACACTTCAGACACAGTAAAGTCCCAAACCAGCTTTTAGGATATGTCAAGAAAAGTTGCTCATTTTTTTTCTTCCAAATTATATGGAGCTATTTTGCTACCACAATAAAGTTCTGCGAAAGTATGGAGTGAAAGCTATAAATGTTATGAAGTCATATTTAGATTAACTAAGATGTTATAGTTTCCAAGTAAAGAGAGTAATGTTTCCAAAAATAGTATAGTTGATCTAGTGGCAAAGAATATGTCATTATGAAATTCAAAATTTATGGATACAAATACACACATATGTATGTATGTATAGTTACATACATACATAAACTGTAAAAGTGCTGTGAACTAGTGAAAATAGCAATTGGACCTGGGATTTAAAAAATGCTATAATTCAGATACACACCATTAAAAAGCTCATTGATAAATCATTGGAACTTAGAGCTGACTTTTGATTTATCTCCATGCTGACTATAGTTGCGACTCCAGGGAGATGTTTATACACCGACAGTTTCAGTGAAGAGTACCAATAGCTAATCTGCTCAGTTTTTGAACTCTGAGAGTTATGCTTTGAATTAAAGAAGATTTATGGAGGCAACAATGGCCTTTTATGGATTACATGCTAAAGATCAGAATGAGTAAGAAAGAAGGCATTCAAAAGAACTGAGGCTTTTTATTTATGCATGTTCAAGAAAAATACAGTTGAAATAGTCAAAATCATGTACATTGCTCAATTTTTATGTACTACACAATTTACCTTCTCCCAGTGCTCATGTTGACTTACAACATATTCCCATTGTTGCACATGCATACTTAATCTTATTTTTCAACAAACAAGAGATCCTTGTAATCATCACGGACTGTAAAGGATACCTTCTGTATTCTCTTTAGTGCCAATTACACAGGTACACAGATCTTATAAAAGCTATTGAACTTGTAGAAAAATTATATAATGATCTAAAATTGCTTTACCATGCTTGGATGATGGCAAGATGTTTAAAACAAAGGCAACCCTCAAAATATAACCTAGTTTGGTGTGGGGTGGTATTGAAGGATAGGTTGAAAAGTAGTATGGCAAACTGCCTGACAGCTGTAGTATTGCAGAACTCTGCAAACATTGAACATCAAGCACCTGGACAAGCCACTGAAGAAGGATGAGGCTCTCTACCCTTTATCAGAACCACATCCATTTGAACATAGTCATGGGAAATGAGTAGGGAGTGGGCAACTTCCATCATCTTTAAGTTCATTTTGAGTGGCACAGCAGGCTCCACCCCTGCTTTGGGGTAAGAGCCAACATTTAGCCACAAGCTTAAGTAAAACTTTTTAGCTAATTGAAAGGTTTAAGAAAATGTAACCTGCAAGGGTTTGTATTTATCTCTTGAAGCTTCAAGCCTTCAGGCCTGGGCTCATGCCTGAGCATGAACATCTCTTGAGAGTTTAAGAGTGCAAGAGAAGAATGCAGGCACAGCCAGGTAGTTCCCCTAATTTATTGGACTGCATTGAAAGCAGCAGATTTATTAGACAACAGGCACAAAACTGTTGAGATTTTAAAAAAGATTATACCTTGCCACAATATGTTTATAGTGACTTATAATTGGCTTTGATATAAAAATTGCCTTCAGAATATTTTGGTTAGATACTTATTTCTATAAAATACCTGCATTGCCAGTTTTTGTTGCCTATCAAATTGTTTTCAATATCACACCTAAAAGATGTCTATAAGATGGCTAATGGAGGTACCTATTGAAAGTACATCTGAGTATACTCAAGTCAGCAACTCCAAAACTCAGCTAATACAGATCTCAACTATAATCTTGCTAATTAAAGCTATTAATTGCCAAATGCATTCTTTTCTTTAGAGATTTATTTTTGGCTTGAAAGAGCTATACACACACACACACACACACACACACACACACACACACACACAAAGAGATCTTCCACAAGCTGGTTCATTTTCTAAATGGTCACAATGACCCATGCTGGGCTGGTCTGACACCAAGAGCCAGGAATTTCTTCTGGGCCTCTCTCCTGGGTGCAGAGGCCCAAGGACCTGGGCCATCCTCCACTGCTTTGCTAAGCCATCATCAGGGAGATGGAAAAGAAATTGGGTAGCCAGGACTAGAACTGGCACCCATATTGGATGATGGTACAGAAAGACCAAGGTGTCAGCCTCCAAATACACTCTGAAAGGATTAAGAATGTATGTTCTGAGTTCTAGTTAGATTTATTGAACTTCAATTTTTTCCATTTGCTTAAAAATCTGCCTTAAGTGACGATACTAGCTAGGAACAGGAAAATGCCATTTGGGAGCAACAATGGTGTGAGCATTATAATAGACAGTCTGTATCGTCTGTAAAAAAAATTCATGATTTCAGGGCAAGGTCTGGCATAAGATGTACATACATATCAAGTGATGAAAATGCTCCAAGATACTATACACCTCCTTGTCTAGTAAAAACAAGTTTTGTAATGTTGCTCTAAACCATTAATGTATCACATTCCTTAGGGAAAAAAAATCAAGTGGCAAATGCTTGTTAATATTTCATTTGGCTTTGTATTTCTGACTCCAGCAAGCAATTTTGTAGTGTAAGCCTCTAAAATCAGGCTTATGTTTGAATTTAGGTTGCTGAGTGAACTTGGGCAGGTGAAACACCTCTTAGGGCCTCAGAGGCCACAAGGAAGACAACATGGCTTAGTGGTTGAATACAGGATCTCTTAGGCTTGGAGCTCCATATCTTCAACTGGCTAGCTTTGTAATCCTTTACCAGTTACCAAAATTCTCACCATTTGAGCTAATGTTTAAAAAAAATGTGTCTTAACTGCTTAACTGCTTAGAAAGGGAGTGTTAACAAGTCCACCTCCCATATTGTAATGGTTGGATTCAAAGTTCTAACTCCAGGAACCTGACAATGTAGATGTAGTGGGGAAGGCTCAAAAAACTGTTTCTGAACACCTGGCTGCTGGCCTCAGCCCAGCCTGTCCTTGAAGGTATTTTGGGAATGAACCAGCAAATGGGAGTTTTACCTGTCTCTCAAGCAAATAAAATGTAACTTCAGTAAAATCATATATTTCATTTGTACTTATTATAGGTTTAGACAAACTATTAATCATAGTGAGAAATCAACAAGTAGTAGCTATTATCATATAATTACAGTTGCCACCACAAACACAAAAAAGTACAATATGGAATTTCTTGTACTCCATGACTCTGAGTCATGATATTTCCTTACATTTGCACATTAATTGTAAATCAAACTTGAAGGGAGTTGAAATGCAGGTGTTCCTTTAGGGAGAGGGAATAACTTGATGCAAAATGAAGAGCTGCTTTCTAAAAGTGTTTCTTCTACCTCAGTTTTTTACTGTCTGAGTCATGGAAATTGCCTGGGGATATCAGAACTAGCCAGTTGACTAGTCCCTTGGTAAAGATTTTCTCTTCCATCTCTAGGCTTTTGCTTGTAACCAAATAGCAGCATTATGTGGTAGCTTGTGATTCTTGAGAATTTTAGGGGTTGGTATCCTTCCACCCAAGAGTTCTCAATAAGGCTCCAACAGCCTCATTTTTGGGCAGAATAAATTCAGTATAGTAGGGAGGATAGTGTGTGTATGTGTGTGGGGGGTCATGCTAAAGTTTCAATTTATTCTCAGAGGTAAGAGTTTTTCTTTGATGGTGTCATCTTCTGGTAACAATAGTATTTGCTCTTATGTTGTACTTTCCCCCGTAAGATTTGTAAAATTTTCTTTTATAAACCATATACAACCACTGCTGTGAAACTAAGAGCTATATTCAATGAAAGTCAAAGGAATCTGAATTTCTCTTGGATATTTTAGCAGTATTGGGGGATTAATGAATTTCTGGTGCTTGGCAAAGGGTCTGTTTTTTTGAATGTTGTGAAAAGAGAATTCTTAGGGTAGCAGGTTCGATTAAATAATAGATGTGGTAAGATCTCTGTGCATTTTATACTCATCTCACCCACAGTGCGTTTCTGTATTATGGGAATCAATTACTTCACAGTTCTTTTAGTGGGGAGGTGGGTAAGAAAGAGACAGCCTGATAAACATCCTATAGCAAAATGTCAGTGCAGTGATCAGTTCTAAATTTCAATCCTATCCCTTTTCTCAGCACATTTAGTAGATTTTAAACGAAGTAATACTTCTTTTATTAGCACAACTTTGTTTTTGTCAGTTTCCAACTAACAGCCAAATCACTGGGGGGCTCCAGACACTTTCTGGGTATATTTGAAAAAGAAATCATCTGAAGAACAAAATCTTTTGAACTCCAAGGCATACTCCTTTAATGATGGAAAATGATAAAATCCCTAGTGCTGTGACAATGTGAAAGTTTTGCAGTCAGAAAGGCATTACTCTAGAATATTTCTTCAGCAAACTTCAACATTCTGCTTGAAAATAAAGCCATTCCTGACTATAAATGAGAGTGAGCAGGTGTGTCTCTATGGCCCAGCAAAAATCACAACCAGAAAGGCAATGCAAGCTACTCCTTTGCAGATTGTGACTACGAATCAGCTGAGTTCTGTGTAAGAAACAGGACAAAGTGAATTAGATTTGCTTCTCATTTTTATGCTTTGACTTCTTTATCTTTGTTTTTTTTAAATTTCTAGCTTTGTCATTCATTATTCAGTCTTATCAAATGCTATCATCTGTGCAAGCCTTTTTAGAGAATTATCTACCACACAGTACTCATTTCTCTTTTATTGTGCACTGGGTAAGATATGTCTTGATTTATGGTTGCGTGTTCTCACAATTACTCCAATAATGTGAGTGATTTCAAGGGGATTCTACAGGATTCATTTTTCTAGTCTCTCTGAACACAGTATTTAGTCCAGAATAGTCACTGAGTCTGTCACTATATGTTGCATGAATTTTCTTATAGTATGAGTTTAAGAGGGTAATTGTTTTCCAGTAACATATCCTTCTTCTTTGATTGGCTGAGAGGGTCATCAAAGGGCCTTGGCAATGGAAGAAATGTTAATAGTTCAGCTTCTTGTTCACTCCCTCACCATTAAACAAGGCTATATCTAAAATATCCCAGACAGAGGGAAATTGATCTTGTTTTAGAAGACATCCAGAGATAGCACTACAGTAATAATTTCCTTGAGGTTAAATTTAGCATATCTTTCTCTAAGTAACTCAAATGTTCTCATGGTGGGCTGCATTTCTGCTCTTTACTCAGAAGTACAATTAACATACCAGCACTTTAACCATTAGCCAATGGGATAAACAGCTGGAGGATGAACACCATTAAAGGATATAGTTATCTTAATCTCATATGAGAAAGCCAAAGATATGAAATTTAGGATTGAGGATATGTATGTACTTTAAATCTTCATTGGAAACCATTCTACTTTGTCCCACATTGCAAACAGGATACAAATTTCTTACACATGTTAGAAGATGTGGCTTCAATACCCAATCATTTATATTGCAGCTTAGGCATATGTGATAAACTCTTTGACCTCAAAAAGCATATCCCTTTTAAACATTATTTTACATTAAATGTCCCTGTGTTTAAAGACAAACATAAGATCATGTTCATTTTGTGTCATGAATATTTCCTACCTCATCAATTGGCTCTATATTGTCCTTAAAAAACAATTTTCTCAAGTGCCTTGTATTAGTATCTTTACACTAATGGATTCTCATTAACAGCTGTTTAGTGACTAAATAATGTACCAATATAAGCTGCTTCTCTCTCAAGACATATAAAAGAAAGAGTCCCCATGTTTGCCTGTGTAGTAATAGGGATGAGTGTGTAGATCCAGTAAGGACCAGAGACTTCAGGGAAATTGGTTATTTGTTGCCATCTTTTAAAATCCTCATTTCCTATCCAGGTAAGTTATGCCATATAATGACTTAAAAGCCCTCTTTTCTAGTTTCTGGTTAATTTATGATTTTTTTCCAACATTATCTAAAGCATATACAAAAAGAAAATCCAGTTTAAATTGTCCAGAAAGTAATTTCTCTCTCCAAAGCAATAAACCATTTTTAGGCTCAGAGCCAGGTTAGTTCCTACACATGTAATCCCTTGAGGACTTTAGGTCACTAGTAAAAGGTCTTGGAAAATTTAATTAAAGAGATTTCCAGTAAAGGGAAAAGAAATTAAAGAAATTGGCAACTATAGCATGAGGGAGTTTTTATAATCTATACAAAGGAAAGGTCTTACACACAGGACATGCCAAAGTCTGGAAGGTAAGTGGGTGGGTCTTCCAGACACCTATTGTCAGCCATAAGAAAGAACATTAGAGGGTGAAGTATTTATTTAGTCCCTCAGTGGTACTTGATTATGTTCTAGTATGAGTAAGACATTAGCATAGTTGTTAGGGGTCTCCAAAGAAGCAAGATAAAGTCTATTTATAAAGAGCTTGCCTTGAGGGGTGGAAAGGTTGATAAGAAAGCAACCAATTACCAAACAATATTCCAAGGGTAATGCTAGAGACCACCTTAGCGGTTAAAGGGAAAAGAGAAGATTAAAGATCCACATCCTTTCAGAAGCACCCTAGGAGAGTTCCCAAAGACTGCCTCAATTGGGTCTTGAAGGATGAATTGGCTCTGGAAAGCAGTGAAAGTGTTCTGGATAGGGGGTAAGACGGCATCCTCAGTGAAAGGATGAGGAATGTGAGAACTGGGGACCTGGGTGGGTGGCAGGTCCAGTAGCAAGAACTCAGAATACAGTGGTGAGATATTGGGCCAGGGTAGTAGGAGCCAGTTTACAGCCTGTATATTATTCAACAAATGTATGGTCTTTAAAAATCACATCAAGTTCACAGGAAGTTGTGTCATGCCCCAGAAGCATGGCTCAATATGACTTATGGAGGGGTCCATGTCTTATTTCTGATCTAGAAGGGGAGGGATTTGTGGGAAGAACTCAGAGGAAAAGGCAGAATCAAGTTAGAAAGGATGAACCTCTCAGACATCAGTAGAAATCTTAAAAACCTCACAAATACAAATAAAATGGCAAGCATCCTGTATTCACTTTCCAGGTTAAAGGTTGTTTGTGTGTCTGATATTATTAAATAGGCAGAACATACTGTGCATTTGACCATGAAAAATGACGAGAGAGATTTTATAGACTAGGGAGAAATGGAATGGAGATGACCGGATGCAGGCATAAGCTGCCAATTTCATTATATTCTTTAACTGATATTGACACTACAACATTTAAATAGCTACTATTATTTTACATAGTCATATATCACACAGTCATCACTAGTTCCAGGAACATCCAGCTAATTAGTACCAAAACATTCAATCGGAATAATGTCTTAGAGAATTATCTAGGTTTTGGCACATATCAGTGGTTTAATTTTTCTAATTGTTGAGTAGTGTTCCATGATCCACAAATACTACACTTTGTCTATCCATCCTTCTTTTGAAAGGTACCTTAGGGAATTCAAGAGTTGATTAACAATAGAGTTTTTTAAATATTAACTTTAGATTTTTGTGAAGATGTATTGTTTTATTTTTCTAGAAGAAATATTCAGATGTGGAACTTATCTGGTATCTTTTCAGCCTTCTGAAGAAAAAAAAATTTTCAATTTTGACTAAGTACAATTTGGTAGCCTTTTGTTTTATGGATATACATTGGTGTCATGGCTAAGACCTAGGCCTGGTGCTGTTCACAAATATTTTATCCTGTGTTTTTAAGTTTCATAGCTTTACATTTTGCACTTAGATATACAGCTAGCTATAAGTTGCCAAGTGTTATTACATTGTGATTCATTTTGAGTTAATATTTACATAAGCTTTAGGGCTCTTTCCCCCCATATATGCTCATTTTTTAAAAAAGAGTTTGCTAAAAAGGTCTATTCTTTCTCCATTGAAATGTTTTTCAACTTTTTCAAAAATCAGTTGGCCAGATTTGTATGGGTTTATTTCTGGATGCTTTGTTCTGTTCTGTGGATGTGTGTATCTCTCCTTCCTTGCCAGTACCACACTGTCTTGATTACTGCAGTTTTATAGCAAGTCTTAAAACTGGGTAATGTAATTCTTCTGATTTCACTTCTTTTCCAAGTTGTTTTAGTTGTCCTAATTTCCACAAACATTTTGTAACCAGCTTATGTGTATGTGTATATAAATATATCTATGTGTATATATGTATACATATATATATATACATATTCATTTCAGAGCATTTGTAGAAAATGCATGCTATTGAAAAACAGCTTATGCACGGGTTTCAAATTCTGTGTACCAAAATAAATTTACATTTTTATTCCATTTTCCTTGAACCTTTTGTAGGTCCCTCACATGATTGGGATACCATAAAATCTACCAATCAATTTGGTGGGTGATAACATTTTTATTATGAATAAATTGTGTCTTTCCATTCATTTATGTCATTGATTTTACCCATCAGCATTTTTAGATTTTAGTGTACAGATCCTATAAACACTTTGCTGAACTTAGCTCTATTTCCTATTCTTCTCTCAATTAACTCCTATTTTTTAAATAGTATTGGGTTCAAATTTAAACTCCAAGTTTTATGTGACTAGTAGTATATAATACCATTAATTTTGTTGTATTCTGTATTTGTATTCTGCAACCCTGGCACATTTGTTGAAGCTTCTATTGTGTTTTCTTGTTGTCGTTGTTTTGCTACGCAGACGATTATCATTATCAATTTTGCAGTTAAGGAACAGTGTTGTTTTTATTTTCTATCTATATGATTTTGATTTCTTTTTCTTACTGATTTGCATTGGCAAGGATATTCAGCACAGTGTTGAATGGGAGTTATAAAACAGATATTAGAGAAAAAACTATTGTCTATCACATTAAATTTAATAATATCCATAGCATTTTTGTATCACTTTAAGTTTTACATTATCTGCAGCATTTTTGTTTGTAGATGCCCTTTTTAATAAAAAGTTTTCTTTTCTTGTCATGAATGAATATTGAATTTTGTTACATGATCTTTTTCTGTAGTGATAGTATTTTCACTAAACTTGTTGAGGTGGTTGATAACATTGACTTTTTTTTAAAGATTTATTTATTTTTATTACAAAGTCAGATATACAGAGAGGAGGAGAGACAGAGAGGAAGATCTTCCGTCCGATGATTCACTCCCCAAGTAAGTGCAACGGCCGGTTCTGTGCCGATCCAAAGCCAGGAACCAGGAACCTCTTCTGGGTCTCCCACACAGGTGCAGGATCCCAAATGCTTTGGGCCGTCCTTGACTGCTTTCCCAGGCGACAGGCAGGGAGCTGGATGGGAAGTTGGGCTGCCGGGATTAGAACCGGCGACCATATGGGATCCCGGGGCGTTCAAGGCGAGGAATCTAGATGCTAGGCCATGGTGCCAGGCCCTACATTGATTTATTTTTAAATAATGAACTAGGTTTCCTATTTTCAGGACAAGCTGTTCATGTTTATATAATGTTATGCATTTTCTATATTGTTCATTTTCATTTGGCATAATTTTTAAAAGATTTTCATGTTCTTTAGTGTTCATTTTTATTTTACTATATCTGATTGATCATGCTTTCGTTATCCAATTTGATAAATTCTGCCTTCTGAGTTTTTAGATTTTATATTTAATATTGCCATGGGGCCCGGCGGTGTGGCCTAGCGGCTAAAGTCCTCGCCTTGAAAGCCCCGGGATCCCATATGGGCGCCGGTTCTAATCCCAGCAGCTCCACTTCCCATCCAGCTCCCTGCTTGTGGCCTGGGAAAGCAGTGGAGGATGGCCCAATGCATTGGGACCCTGCACCCGCGTGGGAGACCTGGAAGAGGTTCTTGGTTACCAGCTTCGGATCGGCGCGCACCAGCCTGTTGCGGCTCACTTGGGGAGTGAATCATCGGATGGAGGATCTTCCTCTCTGTCTCTCCTCCTCTCTGTATATCCGGCTTTCCAATAATAATAAAAAATCTTAAAAAAAAAATATTGCCCTGGTTAGAGTCGAGTCTCAAATGTTTCTATTTTATGATTGGCCCATCTGTCCTTTGTTAAACATTTTGTTTCCATGTAGATTAGTTTTTATTATCCCACTTAATCTGTTTTGTTGACGTACAAACTTATTATTTGGTTATTTTAGTGGTTGCTTTATAATTTATACTACTCATCTTTAACTTATAGCAGTCTCTTTTCAAGTGATATCACGTTAAGTCTCTAAAGTAACTAGTTATTACATTATAAACATGATGCTAGACTATTGTTGCTTAATCAGTTCTTTCATATTTAAAAGGAAACAGAAGTATTTTTATCTATCCATCTAGTTACCTTTCCCAATATTCTTCATTCTTTTATGTAGTTCCATTTGGAATAATTTACATTTGGAATAAGTTTTATTCTATTTAAGGAATTCACAATAACATTTTTTTCCTCATAGTGTAGTTCATAATAGATTCTTTTATATGTCTGAAATAGCTTGTATCTAACATTTGTGAAAATTATGCTGGTTACAAAGTTCTAGAATGACATTTTTCTGTCTCTCAGCACTTTAAGAAGATTACTGCATTGTCGTCATTTATATTTTGATTTCGGTGAAATTTTGGTATCATTTAATGGGTTTTCAAAAAAGCTCAAAGAACATGAGTATTATTAAAAAAAACTATGCCTGGATTTCAAAATGTTTTGTATTAGAACAAGTGTACTATTTAAAATTTTTATGAGTGCTTTGAAGCATACCTCTTGTCTATTCCTCCACATAAAATGCCATTTAATCTTCATGTATGTAAGATTTTCTTTTTATCACTGATTTGTACCTTTTGATTTGATGTGCCTTGGGGTAGCTTTCTGCATGTTTCTGCTGTTTAGGATTTATTGAAAACCTTAGACTTATTTTTATTTACTCATATTGGGAAATTTGGGGAAATATCTGTACATTATTCTTCAATTAGCATTTTTCTTACCACCTTCTTCTGTTCTCAGCAACTCAAATTACCATACCTTAGGATACTGGGAAATACATCACAGCCTGACACTTTGTTATTTTAATTTTTCAATACCTTGGCTCTGTGTTTCATTTGGGTCTCTTTACTTGTATATCTTTTAATTGACTAGTACTTTCTTCTGCATTAGGTAATGTCCTAATCCTATCCAGAGAATTACTTATTTCGAATATGACAGTGTTTATTTTTAGATGCTAGATTTGATTCTTTTTTTAGTTTTCCACATTTCTGCTTCATTTTTTAAACACATAAAAATAAAATTATAAAAACTGTTTGTGTCTGTCTGCTGATTCCAACAACTGGGATGGTTTCAATGGCATAAGTTTGCCTGAGTTTGTCCTTTTTTTTTTTTTTTTTTTTTTTTTTTTTTAATGGGTGGTGTTTTTCTCTTTGTGTGGCTGCTCATTTTTGATTGGATGCCAGACCTGTGAATTTTTCCTTGTTGGGTACTGGGCATCTTTTGTATTTATATAAACATTCTTAAGCATTGTTCTGGCTTCTATTTAAATTGCTTGCAAACAGTTTGTTCTTTCTGGACTGTGCTTTCAAGGCTTGTTAGACAGCATCAGCATTGCCTTGGGCTAATTATTCCCACCCCCAAAAAAATACTGGCATTCTTCCGAAAGCCTTGCCAATTCTGAGGTTTTTCCCAGTTTGGGTTGACACTCTTCATGAGTGCCTGTGTATTCAGATCTCCGTATAGAGTTATTTTCCTAGGAATAGGTGGACTTCTGACATGCATGTATTGATCAATGTTCTGTTGGATACTCACAGGTGACTCCTATTGGTATGCAATTCCTTCTGTGTGCCATGTTCTGTCTATTAGGACTCCTTTGAGAAAACCTGGTCTTCCCAAATTGCTGCTTATCATCTGAATTCAAAGAACCTTCAGGTTTGGCAGTTTCTTCTTGTGCTGTGGTCCATTTGTTTACCATCACTGAGACATCACTGACCTTTATTTAATATCCAATGGCCTGACACATACTGTTTTGTGTGTTGTATGTGTGCTTTGGTTGTTGCAAAATGACAGCAGGAGAATACTCCAAAAAGTTTGCCCCCCAAAAATATATTTAAATAATTTATGAGGAATGAGTGTGTGACAAAATGTCTAAGTTGCCACTTCCAGTACCTTTATCCCAAATCTGAACATGTGGGTTTGAATCCTGTGTCTTTCTTTTCCGAATTCTTTTCATTGTGCACCCTGCGAAGCAACAGATGAGTACTTGGGTACTCAAATAGACTACTGCTACACATGTGGCTGGCTGAGATTCAGACTGATTTCTTTGTGTCAACATGGTCCAGCCCTGACTGTTGCCAGGATCTGGGGAGTGAGCAGTGGGCAGAAGGTATCTAAGCATATGAATAATTTAACAAATATGTTAAAATGGTATTTTGGTGCACATACTTTGAAATTCACACATGATTCTCTCAGAATGTACATTTCCATATTTTCCAAAGATCTTGTGTTTCCGGTATTCCATCTTGACCGGAGGTAGAAGCCTTTATTTCTTTCAAAAATACATGGTAACGGCTATTTATATTAAAAATGTAAATATCCTCATATATGAATATAATCAAGAAATCTGATTTTGTTGAATGATTTTGCTTCCATTACAGTTAAGTCTACTGAAACAATCAAACTAAAGACCATGCAGTCATTCTAAATGTTGACAAATGTATCAACCAGATATTTTATGTGACATCTCAGATTTAATTTCTTGGAAGCACAAACCTCTTCTGAACAATTAAAACTTAAAATTAATGAAGTGACAGAATTTAATGATGTGGACCTTAGAGACTTTATTGCATTAATATTTCAGCAGTCAACTGCAGTGCAAATACCTTTTGTAAAATTAATTAAAAATATCAGCTGTGCTCAACATCTTACTCTCCTGCATCTATTAGCTATTCCCTTTGGTTTTTTTTGTTATATTCTCAGATGCTCTTATTGTTAGATACTCATATGTTCTTTAATTTTTTAAGAGATGCAGTAATTTAGATGGAATTGGGTCTTTTTTCTTTTTTAGTTTCTGAGAAACAAAATTTAGCCTGTATGTAATACCATGGCCAATCTTCTACTTTAAAACTCTGTTGGAAATCCCATAAACATGTCTTGAATAATTCTGCCATGATGGAAAGCAAGAAAAATGGCATGGGAAGTCATGTGAGGAAAGAGACTTTACAACCAAGACTTTGAAGCCACAGCGATTCAACAATAAAACAAAATGAAGAGTTAGGCTCTGGGGTAATTGAAACTTTTTCTTTTTCTTCCATCTTTCCCCTTGGAAAAAAAAATCATGAATCAATATACTGTACCAGATGTGCTAAGATAACCATTCCAATAGAAAACACCTGAAGTGCCATGGAAATATTTACATATTATTTCTTTTGTGTAAATTATAGCTGAACCAGCAGCAAAATAATTATTATGGACATGGAATCTTTAGATAAACATGCTTCACAACAAAGGATTATCTTTGGGAAGGTTTTCAAAAAATTGTTACAGAAAAATATTCCTCTCTTAACTACATTATTTTAGAGTATAATATGAGAAAATCCACTTCTTAACTTTTCTATGAGGCTACTAAAGTCTTGATAACAAAACAAGGCATTGTGTACATGTGCATATATGTTTGCGTGATGTTGCCACAATATACTCGTATATAGATGCAAAAGGAACAGATGAACTATTAACAAATCAAATCCAATAAAATGAATCAGAACTGCTTCAAGAAACAACTGACCTCACATCAGAAGAAGTAGAAGACGAAGATGAGGGGGTCAACGAAGAAGATGAAGAAAATGAAGACGATGACAAAGAAGGAGGAGATGAAGAGGAGGAAAAAACAACCTTCTTAACCTGGCATACTTCATACCAAAAAATCAAGGAGAAAGAAAGATACATAGAACAGACATGGAGAGAGGTTTCCCTAAATGCTTGTAAAATCCAGAGACAGCCAGCTCAAAGCCAGGAACTCAGAACTCCACCTGTTTTTCTCTCTTAGGGAGGAAGGGCCTCCACTACTGGAGTGATTCTCAGTAGATAATAATCTGTGCACACCAGCAGGAATCTGAACTGCTTCCACAGGAGCCAGGACTTGAACCAGACAACCTCTCATTCATGTGAGCATCCTAAGTGATGCTTTAACCTGCTGTAACTCAATCCCACACCTCAAGAAGACTTTTCATGATGAATGCAATTATGTCAAAAGAAAACAGCATAGATTGTGAAGGGGCTCTTAGTTGCATAACAAAGAATATTCTAAGAATCAAAAAGAGTAACTACATGTTTAACTAAAAGATCATAAATAAAAAATCTGCAAGCCCACAATAGCTTTGAAAGCACTGACTCAAAATCATCCCATTAGTAATCACTAGTGGTTGGTAGAACAAAAACTCATAGTCAGGAAATCAATGAATGGGAGAAGGAATGAAGTCTTTATCCCAATCTTCAAGTACAAACTCTATCTTGTGTTCTTACAAGATATTGACAAAAAAGTTCCTATATGTAAGAAATGCAATCAAACAAAAAATAATGATAGATATGGAAAATTTCTATTTTTTCCTAATCCCTAGTGAGATAATACATGGGAAAAAGACACAGGATAAATGCTTGAACTATTTATACAGAATCATAGAGCTTGGCTAAAAAGGAATTAGGCTGGTATCATCAGAATCCGCTAATAAGTCCTAATCTCCTGATATTCATGCCTCACAAAATAATGCAACAGGAAATTCACAAATATCTATCATGTAATCTTGCCTGAAGAATTGAACTTAAGTTTGATAATGCTACTAGATTTGAATTCTGGTGGTAAGGGAAAGTGGGGACTTACAATACCTCATAATAAGTTATTTGAATTAAAGACTGAAGAAGGATTATTTAATATAACAAAGAACCTCTACAAATTGTATATTAAGCATAAAATAAAACATTGAAATATTGAAAGTATTATATATAAACTTATGGAAAAATAAAAATACTATTAGCAGCACATTATTATAATATATGTCCTAACTGCACACATTGAAGAGAGTAAAATAGCTAAGACATAGTAATTTGAAATACTTAAATGTTTACTTAGAAAACTCTGAATGGGCTTCCCATAGGTACTGAGAATATTGCAGAGTATTTGAATTGTATTTGAGCTGGCAATATTACAGAAGATTAATACTACAAGTTTTCAGCCTTGTCTCATAAACATCTTCTTACTTCAACAGCTTACTTTTAAAAAATTTTATTGATTGATTTTGAAAGATAAAACTCCCAAACTCATCTCCCAAATGCCTGGGACGATCATGACTGGGCAAAATCTGGGAGCCATGAACCTAGTCCAGGGCTCCTGGATAGCAGGGACTTAATCCTGAATTATCACCTGCTCCCTGCCAGGATGTACATTTTCAGGAAGCTACAATGAGGAGAGTTGGAACTTTAACCCACTCATTGTAAGAAGATGTGCACACATCCTGACCTGGATCTTCACTGCTGTACCAGAGCTCCACATCTAGACTCAATTTCCATTTAGATTAAGGGATATTAGGCAAGTGACATATTCCTCTACATGTCAGATTTCCCATCTGCAAAATAAATTAATTCATAGAATACCTGATCAACAACTTCCTTAAAATTTTTAACATTTTATGATCTGAATAACGTGAAAGAACATTTCTCATGTATGGGATCTGAAAAAAATTGTCTAATTGAATCTGAAATAAAATAGCAGATGGGAAAACATGGAGAGGTCACTCAGTGCATATAATGTTTTATTTAGATTGGAGGAATGACAGTAAATTTTTGCACATTGTGGCAACAGTTAATAGATTTGTATCATCTATCTTTAAAAAGGTATAAGAGGATTTTTAATGCATTTACTATAAAGAGATGATTGAAGTTTAAGGTGATGGATATGTCAGCTACCCTGAGATGACTATCACACAGTGAATATCTGAATCAAAACATCACTTATATCCTTAAATAGGAAATGTTATTTTGTGTCAATTAAAAACATGAAGACAAAAAAAAAAACACTTGAAATGCTCACTTCATAAAATGAGTGCTACAACACAGAGGCTTTAGCTGCTGCTTAGGACGCCCGGATCCTGTCTTGGACTACCTACACTCAAACTCTGCCCCATTTCCAATCCAGATAACGAATCAAATACTGAAGGTCCTGCCACCAATACTGGAACACCGGCTGGGGTTTCTGGCTCTTGGTTTGGCTTGGCTCAGTCCTGGCAATTGCAGGCATTTGAAGGGTGAAGCAGGGGTTGAAAATAGCTGTCTCTCTTTATCTCTCAGGCACTGCACCTTCCAAATAAAGAATAACTTCTAAACAAAAACTGATTTACGCTTTATGCTTATCATAGTGAATCTATAGAACTCTTATGAAAAATGCCCAGTTAAGTGCCTGATAACATTCTATGCTGAATAAATATCTTTGAAATAAAATATATCTTTTAAAATTCAGATTATAATAGGGATAACTGTGATATCAAAAAGCTTGAAGATGGAAATATAATTGTTTTTATATTGTTATCCGTGCTATTCTGCTTTATCATTGGACTGTAAGTTCCATAATTACAATGACTTGGAATTTCCTTGTCCAAACTATATCAATATTTATATATACATATATATATATATATATGTATATACTTGGATGTGTGGCATACAGTAGGTCCTTTATATCTCTCAAAAAACATTTCCTTCAACTTTAGGTTAAAAGAAATGATTCATACTTTGGGGATTTACTTTTAGTCATATCCCGTTATAACCCTTCTCAGTCTTTAACAGATAAAAACCCCAAGATGTACTTTGGTTGAGAATCAACATTTTCTATGTACACATATGTGCCATATTTATAAGTAAACATGTTCAAGTATTATATATCTAGATGGAGATATAACCTACAACAGTTTTGTGCTCCCTCATCACAGCCCTATATGATTCTAGAGTCTGTTTTTTCTTCCCCCACACAAGTCAGTCTTGATTCCCTCATCCTTTGCTGTGGATTTGACCTCCCATTCTCTTTCCATTCCTGTCAATAACCTCACATTCTCTTTCCATTTCCAGACCAAACAAAAAAAAAGGAGGGGGGGATAAATACTGAAATCTTTTCACTAACTTCATATGCATTTTCTCAAAATGCTACCATACTGTTTTCATTGTAACATGTCTTTGATCTTTACTATAGTAACCAGTACCCGCAGGTTTCTAAATCCAGTGGATGAAATTCACTCTTCTAATCTCTCAGCTGTAGCTGACATTGTTACTATCCCCACCTCTAACTTTCCCTTTCACTCATCCCCAAACAATATTTTCCACTGGTGTTCCACGTATTTCTCTGGTTGCTGCTTCTCATTCATCAAGGGTTTCTCATTTTTTATTTCTTTCTCTTCTAGATGACCATCCTGAGTTTTCTATTCTCAAACTATTCAGAATTCAGTTTATTCTTGTATGTGCAGAATTCCTAAATCTGCATTCTTGTACTCCACTGTGATTCTGGGCTCCAGATAACAAATGTGTCATGTCTTTTGATGCTTCGGGGTCTACACATAGTCTTTTATCCCAGATCAATGCTCACTGCTCAATTATCTATTTTGATTTTACTACTGTTAGCTCAAATGATTATCTCTTTGGGAAGCACTAATGACAAGCAGCATTCAGGGTTTTTCACTCCTTTATCTTTATGTCACACAAGTTTTAATCAAAACAGTTGTCTCTGTTTTTAACTTTTTGGATGTTGCTTCTTCTGCACAGGAAATACTAGAAGATGAATTTCATTCCCATATGTGTAGTCCTGTTTCTACAGCAATATCTGAAGAAGCTCAACTTATCAGGAATTCGAATAATATGTTGGGTGAATAAGTAAAACTTTTACTATTATAATACACTTTTTTACATTTTTCCTTTTATTCTCAAATTTTTACAACCTCCATAAGAAACAGATACTACTATGGTGATTCCTGTAACAAGTGAAGAACAACAAAACTTTTCCATTAGCACAGGCGCAAAACTTCACTTTGTGTTTCTAGGGCTCATGTCATTATATTTGGAATATAATACAATTATGCAAATTTAGTAACCTGGGCCTATTTGAATCAATTAAAGACTATGAAGTAATAGAAGTACAAGAGCAGTTTTGCATTAAAGAAGGCAGTTTCTTGTTATAAACCACACAATTTTAGCTTTCATAACGTGTCCTATAAACAGAGTGTTCTTCAAAGGCTGTGTAACTTCTCCCCATCGTCACACTTTCAAAAATGGAAAACAGGACTGCCCTGTAGACCTAAACCTTCATGACTTGGCTAAAAGTGGATGTATTGGAGGGAAATATTTAAAACATGATTGGACTGTTTTCAACCTTCATATCCTGCCAAGTTGATAATGGTTATATAATTTGTTCAAGACTTAACATTCCCAACAAGAGCTAAGCAACCAGGTATAAAGATGCCTATGATAAATTAGTCAAGTAACTTCTCTATGACTTTCTCTGCTTACACTCCTTCAGAGAAAGCAGAAACCTTTTCCAAAAGTAGTTGTTTTTCCAAAAGAAACAGAGCCAAACCAAGCTATTCAGGGCCATGAAATTGTCAGGCAAGGAAGATTAGCCACAAGATTACATTAATTGACATGCGTGGTATTTTTGTTCTCTATTTTTTTCACTGTCTCCTATATCTAAACATAACACACTGTTGTGTAAAATATTAGTCACTGCTAGAAATGATCTTCACAGTCCCATTGTACTTGTTTTAGGTTAACGTGAGCCTTATGTAACCCTATTTTCCATTCTCCTATTTTTCCATTTCTTTTCTCCAAAGCAAAAACTTGCAGGAACAGGACAGTGACATGATCTTTTCCCCTGTTTGAAAAGGATCCCTTCTTTTCAGCTCCCTTGTTGCCTGGCCTAACTGGCATCTGCAGTCTCATAGCACACATGGTGGTCCAAGGCCAGGCTTGTAAAGTGCATTCTGGGGTTCTGACATGTTCATAGGGGTTTGCAAAAGCACATAATCTATTGCCTCACATTCCTGTGTCAATACATTGTCTTTTACTTCCATTCTCTCAAGAACCTTAGAGTTGAAGACCACTTTGTTGATTTCATACATTTTAAAAAAACAAGATATGTGGAGGGTGACAAAGTGAAGGGTAGTGAACAGAAGGTGTTAATTGTAGTTACTGCAACAAATACATTCTGTTGCTGTCACTGTTTGAATATACCTGAAACTGTACTCATGCACTTTGTTTAGATGACATAAAGGTTAAGATGCAACTATGTGGGTAGAGCCTATCTCTGGAAAAAAAAACGAATAGCGAAATTAGTGAAATTCTAATAAAAATTGGCCAAACGGACAGAAGGAAATAGATGAATCAAAGAATATGAAGAATTGTGTGCCTGGAGCAACAGGAGACAACCTAGAAAAAGAGAAAAATAAAATATAAGGGAGAGTAATGGGTTTCCATTCCAGGGAGCCAGGGATGGTGAATGCACCTAGTTTGTTTCAGTTCTCTAACGGGAGCCTTTCAGTGATAACTTTCATTGGTGGCACCTAGAAATCTAATGGAAAGTCCACTGATGAGTTTTAATGGAAATGCACTGTTTTTCCTTCACTGGGAATAGTGCCAAGGTCCTGACAGAGGAGGTGATGAGAGAACAGAAAAACTGATTAAGATACTCAGACTATTTGTTGAAAGATGCTTAGATAGGTTGAGAGATCTGCAGCTGAAAAAGAAAGCCTGGGTGAATTCATCATTCGGGGAGAGATCAAGCTTAACAGGCACCACCTCAGAGTCTGGCATGAGCCTGGGGAACAAAACCCCAGATGTGATTTAGACCTGTGTTTCCCATGGGCTCAAAACAGCTAGAAACATGTTAATCGTGCACTCATTGAGCTACAAGAATGGGGCGCTTTAGACTAAAATAGTCACAAAATCCTTTAGGGCTACTAACCTCCATAATTATACTTCATTGTCTGGAGGTAAAGAGGAAAGAGTCTTTGAAGCAACAGAGGTTTAATCATGGGCTAAAGTAAAGGATGAAGTAAAGGAGATAAAATACTTGTATAAAATAATTCCATAAAGGCACATGGGCAGGTTTTTAGCATAATGGTTAACAAATTACTTGCAATGTATACATTCCTTATCAAAGTTCCTGGGTTTGAGTCTTGGGTCTGCTCCTGACTTTAGCTACCTGCCAATGCATATCTTGGGAGGCAGCAAGTGGGGCTCACGAAGTTGGGTCCTTGCCATCCACATGGGATACACACATCAAGCTCCCAGCTCTGGTTTTGGCCCCTGAGCCAGTCCCATTTACTTGAGAAGTTAATCAATGGATATGAACTCGCTTGCTCACTTTCTTTCTCTTTCAACTTCCCTCTCTCACTCATTCAATCTTTTTGTACGTGTCAAATAAGTAAATATTGAAACAAACCTCATTTTAATGAAAAGGATAGCATTATTTTATTACAGGTTATAAAGTAATGGAATAGTAAGCCATAACTGCAGCATTGTGTCTTTCTGTTGGCCATTTCAGATGGAGTTATATCTGAGAAATTCATTAGAAGTTTGCTTTTACATAAAAGATTCATATCAACACTATCATCCTCTTCCTCAAAAAGCCTTCAAATTTAATACAAGCAGGAAATAAAAAATAAGAACCTTAATTAAACTATTTTTGAGTAACATACTAAATGTTTTAAAATTTTAAATAATCAGAATTCAAGAACAAGTGTAGTTGATGATGAAACAGAAGTCCATTATAGAAAGAACAGAAACTGTACCTGCCACAGATCTCAGTGTAAATAGTCAATGTCATTAGAATGACAAAATCATTCATTCATTCAATTATTCATTCATTCAGATATTGATCACATTCTTACTGATAGGGATCTACATGCCAGGCTCTGTCATTGGAGCTTCTAAAACTCAGAAATCAGGTAAGGCCTCCTTCCTTGAGGAACTAACAGAAAGTTTAATGAGAAAGAAGAAAAAGATTCGGCAAGGAATGTGACAAATGAGTAGTTTTTAGGCTAGCATAACAGAATCAACTTTTATTTAATATCATTATAGAAGTCCTGGTCAGAACAATTAAGCTAGAGAAGAAAATAAAGTATAACAAAAGCAAAATGGAAATTTGCAGGCGACACAGAAAACCGTAGGAAATCCACCAAAATTACTAGAATTAGAAAGCAAATTCGGTAAGATTCAGGACTTCAAGGTGAAGTATAAAAGCATTGTTATACAACAAGAGCAAATTATAATAAAAGGAAATCAGGCAAACAATCTCATTTTCAATAGTCAAAAAAGCAAAATTCATCCAAAGAGATTAAAAAATACCTACTGTGAAAACTGTAAATCATAAATCACTGATGAAAGAAATGGGAGAGAACACAAACAATGGAATGTCATCTGCATTGACTAGAATAATCAACTACATTAAAATGTTGTTCAATCCAAATCAATTAGAGATTACGTCCAATCACATAAAAGTATCAACTGCGGGCCCAGCACCGTGGTCTAGTAGCTAAAGTCCTCGCCTTGAACACACCGGGATCCTACATGGGCATTGGTTTAAATTCCAGCATCCCTGCTTCCCATCCAGCTCTTGATTGTGGCCTGGGAAAGCAGCTGAGGATGGCCCAAAGCTTTGGGACCCTGCACCTGCATGGGAGACCTGGATGAGGCTCTGGGATCCTGGCTTCTGATCGACACAGCTCTGACTTTTGCAGTCACTTGGGGAGTGAATTATTGGATGGAAAATCTTCCTCTATGTCTTTTTTCCTCTCTGTATATCTGACTTTACAATAAAAATAAAATAAATCTTAAAAAAAGTATCAACTACTATTTCTCACAGAACTGGAGAAACACTAAAATTTGTAGATCTTCAAAAGAAGCTCTATGCCAATGTAGCCTTGAATGAAAATAATATAGCATGAAACACTACACAACCTGAATTTAAAACATAAAATGATGGTAATTTGAAAAGCACAGTATTGGCATGGAACACAAATACATAGGCCAATAAAATGCAATAGTGACTTTAGAAGTAGACTTATGCATGTAATGTGATTTTTGATGAGTATGTTAACAATATATGCTAGGAACAAAGATTTTCATCAATACATAGTGTTGGGAAAACTCAATACCCATATGCAGAAGAATGAAACTAGACCACTATCTCTCACCACATATAAAAATCAACCCAAAATGGACTGAAGACACAAATGTAAAACCTGATACTTGGAAACTACTGAAAAAAAAATAACGAACAAACATAAAAGCAATGTTTCAGAACAATGTAATGGATAGAGCTTTTGGATGAGACTCTAAAAGCATAGGAAACAAAATTTTAAAAAGACAAACGTGATTTATTCCAACTAAAAAGTTTAGGCACGATAAAGAAAACAATCAACAGAGTAGAGAAAACCAACAGAATGGAATAAAATACTTATAAATTTTATAACTGGTAAGGAACATATATAGAATTCAATTTAATAACAAAAAATAAAGAACTGCTGAGAATAGTGGTCTAGGTTCGGCAGTTGAATTCTAAAGGCGTTATTCAAAAGAAGACATAGAAATGGCTAATAACTACATGAATAGTCAACATCACTAATCATAAGGGAAATAAAATCAAAACTGAGAGGAAATAGCGCTCCACTCTAGTCAGACAGACTAGTTTCAGAAACCAAGAGAACAGTGCTAGTACAGATATGGAGAAAAGGGAACAAAGAACATGAGATGTATATCTATCTATCCATATGGATATAGATATAGATATATACACATGCATATTTATTTACAACACTCACATATGTATATACAGAACACAATGAACTTTAAAAATGATGACATTTTATCATTTGTAATGACCTAGGTGAAACCGAAGGTTATCATGTTAAGTAAAATGTGCCAAAAAGACAAGTATTGCATTATCTCATTCACGTAAAATATCTAAAGATTTGATCTTAAAGAAGTTAAGAGTATAATGCTAAGTATCAAAAAATAGGGAAGACACAGGGAGAAGAGGATTGGGAAAGCTTATTAACTGTACCAAATGACTGACAGGAGCAAAGTCTGTTGTTTTGTTGTATAGTAGGGTGACTATAGAAAATGATAAACAGCATTGTACTTGCCTTCAAGAAAACTAGAATAACTCTGAATGTTTTCACCACAAAAAATGCTAAAAGTTTGAGGAGATATGTATGTCTACCATAGCTGAACAATACAGAATATATTAGAACATCACATGGTAATCTATAAATTTGCATATCCTTATTGTTGATTACAATTTTAGAAGTACTCAAAAAGCAGTGACAGGATGATAAAAATGTATATTAAAAATTCAGACTTGATAAATTTTGCTGATCAATTAAATGGGATGCAATAAGTATGAATGAAGTGTAAAGTACTTTTTTTGTGTTTGGGAATTGGGAATGGAAGCTAGAGCCGGGTATTTATTGTGGAACTAAATCATGGGGCAAAAGCAGATATGGAGTAAGAGTAATCATGAACATATAATGTGCTGGATATTTTCATAAGAATTTCAGCAGGAGGAAGAGATTCCCACATATGAGAAGAAAAGAATGTTCACATGCAACTATATATCTCAGAATAAATCTGCATTCCCACAGATATAACTTACCCTGCCAAATGAGAAACCTCACACGCTCCTGCACGTTTCATTTTAAGATATTTTCCTTGGGGCTGGTACTGTGACATAGCAGGTAAAGTTACCATATGTTGTGCCAGGATCCCTTATGGGTGCCACCCCCAAGTCCTGACTGCTCCACTTCTGATCCAGCTCCCTGTTAATGTGCCTCAGATGGCTCAGATACTTGGGCACCTGCAACGCTCTGGGAAACCAGGATAAAACTCCTGGCTCCTGGCTTCTGAATGGCCCCGCTCTGGCCATTGCAGCTATTTGGGCAGTAAACTAACAGATAAAAGATTTTCTCTCCCTGTTCCTCGCTTTCTCCCTCCCTCCTACCTTCCCTCCCTCCCTCCTTTCTTCACTCCCTCTCCCCCTTTAGCTCCCCATGTCATGCTCTTTCTCACTCTGTAACTGTGCATTTTAAACAACCAACCAACCAACCAAATAAGTAAATCTTTTAAAAACCTATTTTAAAATAATTTTCCTCTCCTAGAAATTCCAGGCAAGAATCCTACGCGCTTGCATTAATCCTTAAAGAGAATGATGTTACAGATTTCATCTGGGAGAAGCTTCCTAGAAGTACAGCTGAGGTCATGGAACAGCTTCCTCTCCCTAAATGTGCTCTCCCAAGGAGGCCTATTTAAAGGTAATACATCAATGTGGCAGTTACTAATATTCTGATGAAATGGATTCATTGTGACGGAAAGACTGTGAGGAACACACAAATCAAGAGGTGGTATTCCTTTAAATGTGTGCTTCCCACTATTAACCAAAGGTGATGGATTCCACCATCCCAGGTCTCCTGTTCCTTGACTGATCTTCCTACTTTCCAGATGTTAGATCCTGGCAATGCCTCGGGGTATTCCTCTTCACATTATGTGACAGTGTCTCCTAACCCCTCTCTCCACTACCCTATTCAGATAATGATGCTAAATCAAATGCAACCACTTCTGGAAGCAAAAAGAGCAGGCAGTAAAAGAGTTGGCTGAAAGGCTGCAGCAGAAAAAATGTTGGCAGGTAGAACTGTGCTCCATGAGAGTCAACAGAACATTTTTTTTTTAAAAGCTATATTTATTTGAAAGGGAGACTAACACATTAGAAAGAGAAAGAGAGAAATTGTGGGAGATCTTCTATCCACTTTATCCTCCTGCTGGCTTCCCAAATGGCTGCAACACCCAGGGCTGGTCCAGGCTGAAGCCAGAACACTGGAACTCCATCTGGGCCTCTATTGGGTGTCATGGGCCTAGGGACTTGGGTCACCTTCTGTTGCTTTCCTAGGCACATTAGTAAGGAACTGAAATGAAGAAAATAAGCCCTAGTATGGGATGCAATATTGCAAGCGGAGGCTTATCATGCTATGCCACAATACTAGTCCCAAACAGAAATTTAATTAGAGGTTATGAAATTTATGCAACTTATAGTTTAGGTATAAAATTCTAAAGTCAGGGTTGATGTTGTATGATGGGTAAACCTGCCAACTGCATGCCAGTTGAGGTTCCAACAACATAATCTATAATCCCGCTCTTTGTTATTTGCCTAGAGAAACAGAGCAAGATAGTTTATCTCTCTCTCTCTCTCTCTCTCTCCCTCCTTCCCTCCCTCCCTTCTTTCCTCTCTCCCTCCTTTGCAGTAACTCTACCTTTCAAATAAAATGTCAACAACAACAATAACAGGAAGCTCAACTCATCTGGAAATAAGAGAACATGAAACAGAGGTAGAAAACTAATGTAAAGCATAAATTTCAGACTCCTCAACTACATAAGCTGCTTACAAGACACAAGGAGTGATCTGAGCAAGTATTCAGCTAGTATTCAGATGAGCCTAAGTTTTATCCCTCTTTCACTGTTTACTTATTTATTGTTAAAACAAGATAAAACAGAGATAGTTAAACCTGGTGACTCCTTCCTCTTCAATTTCCCCTCCCATATACTTTCACCATGGGATCATCAGAGTAATCAAGATCATTTGGGGAGCCAATGAAGAGAATGTTGAAGTTTGGGTTGATTTGATTTGTATTTTATGAGATGTATCTATGTTGATGGTGCAGTTAGGTCAGTTACTGACAGCTGTCCTAGACTTCTAGAATTCTCTGGCCTCTACTGTATTGATTTTTTAGTGTACCTCACAGAGATCTGGGTCACAGATTGAACTGTCTCATTTGTTTTTCATGTTGGCAGGGGCACCTAACTACAGAAGGATGTGGATAATGAGGAAAAAGGAGGTTTGATGTGTGGATATAGAAGCTACTCTAGAAATTCTTCCATTCATTGACTTATAAACAGTTTAAACAGAGTATTGGGTTATATTTGACACAAAGTCAAAAGAGGTGTTCACTCCTATCCTCTATGCAAGTAAGCGCAAATCATACATCTTGTAAGGGACACGAGAAATGATTTACTTGGTTTTCTCTGTGTGTAGGACACAAACCCACAGCAGTGTTACAAGAAGGAAGTATTCTCTAAGAGTATGTCTTGAAAGAGGCTTAACAAAGTTTTCTTGGCAACAATCCTAAAACCTTCCATGGTTTTTTCAATATTGGAAAAGAAATGGATAGAAACTTTAAAATATGCATAAAATCATTCTGATTAATAATACTTAAGATTGAGTTATTTTTTGTGCTCACTATGAAAATGTTACCAACTTGATGACACAAAGATATGCAACCCATAAACATAAGAAGTCTTTCACAGGTAGCTCAATAATGAATAAAAATGGTATTTCTGTACCATGTAAAATTTATGGCACAACTTAAACTTGGAAACAGGGAGTTGCTAGGGTTAACTTAAGTACATGATCCTAATGGAAGACACTATTTTAAACTCCAGTAACTAAAGACTACATTTCATTTCTTTTTTTTTTTTTTTTTTAGATTTTATTATTATTGGAAAGCCAGATATACAGAGAGGAGGAGAGACAGAGAGGAAGATCCTCCATCCGATGTTTCACTCCCCAAGTGAGCCGCAACGGGCCGGTACGCGCCAATCCGATGCTGGGACCAGGAACCTCTTCCAGGTCTCCCACGCGGGCGCAGGGTCCCAAAGCTTTGGGCCATCCTCTCCTGCTTTCCCAGGCCACAAGCAGGGAGCTGGATGGGAAGTGGAGCTGTCGGGATTAGAACCGACGCCCATATGGGATCCTGGGGCTTTCAAGGCGAGGACTTCATTTCAAAGTATAGCATTCTTGTCAAGCAGCACTACTTACAATGCCACAGTGCATCTAATTGGGTTTTTTTGCTTGTTGTCAATATGGTTGTTGATGTACAAAACAGAGTCCCTTTTCCATATTACCTGCTAAAATAAGGGAGTTGTAGAAATACGTACAAATAAGGGAGCATAACTGGCAATCTGTCGGACACCAAGCAAGCCAACTTAAAGCATGTCTCGAAGCAAGTCAGTTCTATGGATTCCTCAGTTTCATTTTTATGTTTTTCTATAAACATGCATTACTCTTGAGCCCTATGGCATAAGGTATTCTAAAACAGGAATTTAAATGTTAAACCAATTGTGAGTAGATAGAGGAATTAGGAAAAGTTAGAAACCTGTCATCATTACATGTATTACAGGATTGTAGTCTCCCTCACATCCCAAAATCTATTACAGCCACCCCTAGGAAAGAATACCTTTCTAGCACAGTAGGACTACTATGGTGTATATTTAGTTGAATTTTATATTCTGAGACTTCTCCAAGGTATTAAGACTCGAGCTCCAGAGGTGGTTATAATGTGGTATTTTGTACTGCAGGGTCTGAAATTTCCTCCTTACCATCTAACACATCAGATCATTCCCCTGACATTTGCATCTCAAATAATTGCTAATAGAATGAAAATGAAGAATCAGAATCCAGATAAGCCTCTTACAGTGTACAAAGAAAAGTAAGAACAGATATGTCGTGAAGTACATGGTTAAAGGGAAAAATGATTGAAGAATTTACTGTGAAAAGTTAAACAGGTCTCTATCATAAGTCTTTCAGAGCACTCAATATTCAAACATATACTGTGATTTTTTTTTGATAGGGAACTCAGGATTAACAAAAATTTCAAATACAATGAATATTAACCATTAGGCTTATGATCTACACAAAAACTCTGCTGTTGATCAAAGTGGAAAGAAATGTACATGTGGCCAGTATGAACACCTAAATTTCAGGTCATTCTTTGTATAAAGAAAGAATATTTTTAACTTATTCTGAGTATAATCTCATACATCTATTTTATTATAGAGACAACAGTGCTGTTTTCTGATACTGTGAGAGGACATAAGGGCAAGTAGCAAAGTACACTAAAGCAAATACACTAAAGCAAAGCATTAGTGTATTTAACTAAGAGTGTGCCATTCAGTGTGAATGACAAGCCTGACTCCACTGAATCTGAGAAATTTCGTAAGATGATTGTCTATCGTGGATTTGGTAGAGAGTGTTGAAAATCAATATCATGAAGTCAACTGTTAAATGGAATACATTTTCAGTGTTATTTTATATCAGATAATTACATCTTGATGTATACTGCTCTCAGTAAAACAACACTACATAGCTACAAGGGTCTTTAAAATATATACATTTCATTATGGACCTTCATATCTGCAGGTTTCCATCTCAACGGAGACTGGGAGAAAATAACAGCTTGAATTTGGAGAGGTTTATTTGGTGACAAATGGTCTTAAAACATCTGGAAATCCACTCTGGAGTAAGACAATTAGGTATAGATGTTTGCTGCAAAATTTTAGGAGTTAACAAAACTTAGGCAAACATTAACTGAAACAATTTATTGTATTCATTTTGATATATATTTTATAAGCTTCAATATCTAAAATTGATATTTGTTTTATAATCCAGCAATATTTTATCATCACTTTCATGAATTCACACTGAAAACCTGTATTTATGTAAAGTTTTGGCTCACATAATCAGGGGAAGCACTTTTTTTTTTCTCCCAACATTGATAAATCCAGCTGTCCCTGCTGTCTCATTTTACATGGCAGCTTTGCTTGTTTCTTTACTCATCCAGTAAGTTTTCAGCCCTATTGTGAACAAGTCTATTATTAGATTGTTCATTTTGAGCTTTCAGTTATTTACAGTACCCATAAAATAATGCCACATGTTTCCTCAAGCCAACTGGATTCAACAGCATCATCAACCCAGGAAATACAATACTTGTAAAGCTTAGAAAAAATTTTCCTTTCCTCTTCTGCAAGGGGTGATACCAAAAAGCAGGATTTCCTTCCAGGATGATAATATCATATTGAAAAGGAAGCAAAGACTCTCAACTCAGATTGATAATGTCACAGGTAACTGGGAAATCATTTCAAGAAATCCACCTGTGGATTCGGGTAAGAAAGTGGGGAAAATAACAATGGTAAATAAAATCCAAACAAATGTAAATAGTGATAATGTCTAATTTACACATTTGAGTGAAAAAAATAACAGATATCAGGATCACTATGAATGACATGGATGGAGAAGAATTATGATCCTCAACAAGAGTAAAACCAAAAAATAAGGGTCAGGTCAATATTATAGACATAGACACAGTGTAGTTAGAATTGATCCATAATATTTCATAGCAACCCTCCCTCTTCAAGAATATGCTGTATTCTTGTGCTTATAATTTAAAAGTAACAGGGCAAATTTTTAAAAAGTGGTGAATTAAACCTGGACAAGTAAGATCATCATGGCAAAACAAGGGAGAATTTTTGTGCAAGTTAAAGACCTGGATTCTTTTTGTACTGAACAATACTAACAATACTACAAGCTGCAGCAGAAAGAAGCATAGTTTTAATGAAGTCAGAATCCAACTTTGGGATTAGTCATGGAGGAATCCCCCCAGTATTCCGTGATCTAGTTATGTTCCTAATTCCTTTCACAGTGAGCTCAGTTTCCACAAACAGGGAAACAACTGTCTTAGCATTTATTGGGACTGCAAGAACAGAAATGTTTAACAGTCATGGCCATATTTAAAGAAAATGACCAGAAGCGCTACCAAAATTGGATAAAGTATAATTTTGCCTGCCTGGCAAAGTAGATAACCTGGGTATAACATCTAGCTTCACAAATGCCAAGCCTCAGTGGTCAAATTCAAATGCTGATTAGCTTCAAAGCTTTCCTTCTAGAGGAAGGCCAAACTGAAATGGAATTAAGTAACTTGAGGAACATCTGGAGAGCAGAAGACAACATGCAAAGATTTCACATTTCTTCTCTGATAGACACATTGTCTACTGAAAGAAACCATGTTTGTAAATTTTCATTTCTAGCAAGGAATTATCCAATAGGCATCTGTGCCACAGATCCTAAGAAACTGAAATGTGTTCCCTTAATGCAGGGTAAATCCAGAATAGTTAACCCATGTCTACCACCAGTGTTCTGTTGCAAATGCACAAGCGCAGCTCTGCCAGCTGGCCATTGAGAAGGACAGGCCTGGGATAATCTTGGACAGGATGCAATTTGTTAAGGGCTGCCTCAGAAGCTCCAGAAACAGACTTTCTAAACACCCATCATTTAATTTTGATAAATGCAGGCACAGTCAGGAAACAGGTCCATTTCCATTGTGTCACAGAAAGTGCAAATTCTAAAGACTTCCTTTGGAGAAGAATTGGAATAGTCTACCAGTCTCATCTTAAAATTATCTTTTTCCTCAGTGGAAGATATATTTTGAATAAAGTATGAGGATTTAATTTTACTCTGAATGTTAAATACAAAGAGACTTCAACCAGTAGAAAAATAAAATTAAAACATAAGTTAATTTTGGTGATTAAAATAATGCTGTAATCTGTTCCTCGTTTTTATACAACATGCATTTTTCTTCATGAATTTTTGAAGCCACCTTGCATGGTACGTCAATATCTTACTGAACATTAATGGATACTTGCGTTGTCTGTTCCATTACCACTGGTAGAAAAGTGGGATTTAAATCCACCACTGACTGAACACAGGTATCACTTTATTAAACCTAAGTAAATTCAGTCTGGCTCCCTGTAAGCACTGTTTGAAAATGCAGTTTACAAATCTTCGTGTTGTTTTTCCATGACATAATGCAGGAAAGCTGAACTAATACTCCACACGCGGGAATGGCTTAAGACCAAAGTGGTAGTAAAGGAGGAGTAAGATGAAACTGTAAGAGATGTATTATGAAAAAAAAGGCACTATTTATCAAGTTGGAACATCAAATCTCAGAGTAAGGAATAAACAGAATTACTGGAAAATAGTTTTCAAGAACTCTTGTGAGCTTTTTTTGACAAATGTTGATTCTAATTTATGAAATCAGTAGACCCAGATCCACATACTTTCAGTTTGTAAATATTTTTCCCACAGTCCTATTTATAACAACCTAATGAGAAGCTTTTTCTTGGCAGAAAAGCTGATTAAGTGTTCCATTTATTAGAGCAATGTAAAAAAATGCTCCTGTTTGCTTAATACCTGCTGTTTTCATACTGTCTTATACTGTTTGAAGCAGAGATTTAGTCAGTATTTTGGAGTTGGTGTGCCTTTGTGGAAACATAATCCTGAGAAATGGATTGAATAATTAAATTTGTGTTGAATTTGTAACCAATTTTCTTTTATCTATATTCAAGACTTTCACTTCTGCCTGTTGTTACTATAATTAAAACAAAAATGGATTTTGTGAAAAGTTTAAAGCAAAATACTTCATAACAAACTTCTTTCTCTTACTCTTGGTTTTTCTCATTCTCTTTTTCTCCTGTTCTCTCCCACTTTATTTCTCCTTCCTTTGCCCCGTTTCTCTCCGGTTATCTTTCACTCCCGCCATCTCCCCTTCCCTCCCTTCTTGGGGTGTGTGTGTGTGTGTGTGTGTGGTGTCTTATATAATTGATTTCTTAATTTAGATTTCTATTTTAATATGATCTCACATTTCTTATGTTGGGGATGCTGTATCCTTTCCATTACTAACATCTGAAAAGTTAAAAGTAGCCAACTGGCGGTTGTGACCTAGTAAGAATTCTCTAGACTGATTCTGGCATCAGAGACCTTAGCAACTTTGCAAAGCACGCATGTTTACAAAGCTTTTTGTTCTTTTTAACCATTCAATGTCAGGATTTAGTGCAATGTAATTTGATTTATATCATTCAATGGTTCATCCAATTGTATCACATTTCTAAAAAAAAATTCCTTGTCCTAGTTGTACTTTTATACCCAAAACAATCGATTTTATACGGCTCTGCTTCCCCTGCATAATCATATTCTTATACCAGACATATATACTTAGTCTTATACCAGACCAAATTTTCCATTCAATCAGATCAGCCACTAATTAAAAGCTTCAATACTTTCCACGATCTACATCTGCTGTGCCTTCAGTGGAATAAACAAACAAATCAGAAATCTGAATCAAATTGGCTCCTCCAGTAGAGTATTTATTTACCAACAAGTAGTCTGAAGTAGGGTGAGTTTCAAGGTTTATTTCATAGATTACCACTATCATCAATGACTTGGATTCTGTCTGTCTTTTTGTCCCTGGATTCATTCCAATCCTAGGTCTTTTCCAGGTTGTGAAATGATAGCCAGGATTACTAAAGCATTTAACAATTGGGAGAAGCTACTCCTCTATATTTTTCTCTTAAAAACAAGAAGTTGCTAATTCCAAAAACCCCTGGCAAACTTCTAACTTCTCTCCAATCCAACTGGCTTAGCTCCTTCCACTTCTAGCCAAAACTCAGAGAAGATCTGCGAAGTTGAGTAAAATGACCATTAGGAGTCATCTTCCAGCCCACCAAACTGTCTTCTCTAACAGCGTTAAGTTTTAATGATGCAAGAAAGAAGAAGAAAGCTGAAACTGATAACTGCTCTAGAGAACTAACTATGCCATCTTGCCTGGAATAGAGGGGATTTCTCAGATGTGGAAGTACTAGAGCTGACACTTGATAGGTCCCAAGAAAACTGTGATGGTGGGCATTACCCTAGAAGTCTCTTAAGGCTCATCAAGCTGAAGCTCACATGAGGTCTCTTGAACACCCACAGGAAGTAATATATTCAAAGGCAGAAAAAAGTACAACAGAAACCAAACTATTTACTGTCCAAATTACAATTGAAACAAAAGTATACTCTGTGTGTATAATCTAGATCAATAATTTTATTACATATATACATATATCATAGACTCATGGGGTTTGCAAGTTAGAATGAACTTTCTAGGTTACTTATTTATTTATGCATGCATGCATTCATTCAATGAACTTGGTGGAATACTCAAAACAGAAACCTTCTGTAGAAGCCAATAATAAACATTTTCAGAGAAGACAGAGTATTATTTTTGGAAGTGTTGTAAGTGCTCAGAAAGTATTGTCTTGAATGAAGTGGTCAAATGTAGATAAAGGTAAAACCTGCTTATTTAGTTGCTTTAACTTGCAATGGAAACAACTCTGACACAGCATAAATCTGTTTGGAAAGAGTAAGTAGGGCCTGGTGCCATGGCCTAGAAGCTAAGTCCTCTCCTTGAATGCGCCGAGATCCCATATGGGTGCCGATTCTAATCCCAGCAGCCCCACTTCCCATCCAGCTCCCTCCTTGTGGCCTGGGAAGGCAGTTGAGGACGGCTCAAAGCCTTGGAACCCTGCACCCACGTGGGAGATCCAGAAGAGCTCCTGGCTCCGGACCGGTGCAGCACTGGCCGTTGTGGTCACTTGGGGAGTGAATCATCGGATGGAAGATATTTCTCTCTGTCTCTTCCTCCTCTCTATATATCTGACTTTGCAATAAAAATAAATAAAATAAAGAGTAACTGGTATAAATATGAAAAAAGGGCAAAAAGATTGATGTTTCTTGTGGCAGCTCATAAAGATTTTTTCCCCTTAGATGAATTTATGGTATACTTTAAAGTTTAAAATTATGGAAACAAACTGAGCATGATTCTACAAGCTAAATAATTGCTTCATTGACTTGACATACTGTTTTAATGTTGCGACTGTGTTTTAACATGTAAACACACGTGGTGTGGAACGGAAGCTCAGAATGTGGGAGTTGAAGACGGATGTTTTAAAAATATTAAATAATAGAGACAAAGATAAGGATTCTTGTTAGGGAAAATTGTGATCAGATTTCCAAGCAAAATTACGGAAACTAAAATAAGTAATGCTTTTGCAGGCATGTCAGCCCAAGGCAGGTTGTGAGGCTAACTGAGGGATGCTTCTTTAAGAGCAGATGGATGATAAGATGCTATTGTTTGAATGGTGGTGCTATGTATCTTTTTTTAAAAAAGAAATCTACCACATAGTTCTTTTTCACCACAAAGCTGGATTAGTGAGTATCACCTTCTTAACCACATTACTAAGAATGTCACATTGACAACATTATATTGTTGAAATATCTTTCCCCAACATTATACCATCTTGTTCCTTAAAACAATACAAAACTGCAAGGCAATGGAATCAGCATTACTAATTATACTTGTAACAAAGGATTCGAGGCTCAGAAATTACGTGACATGTGGCCAACTTTCTGGTGCAAAGCTTTGAGCAGCTGTCTATGAGGACTCCAGCCCATACCAGAGTGCTGGGGTGAATCATGGCTCCTCTGCATATGACCCAGCTACGTGCTAACACAGACCCTGGGAAGGCAGCAAAGGACAGCACAGCTGCTTGGGCCTCTGACGGTCACAAGGGGGACTCATGGGGCATCAGACTCCTGGCTTTGGCCTCCTTCAGCTTTGACTTTTGTGGGCATTTGGTCCAATGAAGAGAAGCTCTTTGTCTTTGTCTGTCTCTCTCTGCCACTTTCTTTCAAATAATAAAAAACACAAAACTAGAACTTAAGTAACATGTCTAAGAGAAGCAGGATTTTGAACAGAAACCATCTGAATTTTTGGTCACTGTCTTTTCTGCTGAACCAGATATTCTTTCTAATTGGTAACTCTTCTAAGAACTAAATTATCTTAAATGTGAAACTAAACTTTAAAAATGTACTCTCAAACACTGATATTGGGAGAGGCATGCCATATTGAACATCAGAATAATTACTATCCTAACAAATACAATGGCCAAAGAAGCTTGTATTTCAATTATTTATATCTGGATTTCTGTATGGTTTTGTTGAAGGAAATTTCCAAACATTCCAATCCAAAGATGATTTTTTTCCCCTGGAAAATTGAGTAAAATCCTATTAGTATTTAAGTTTGAGTAGGAATGAAGACTATTTGTAAAAAAACATTTTTACATGTGCTAAAGGAAAACAGAATTAAAGTTTTAAACTTCTTTCATAAAGAGATCAAGTATCTTTTTAAAGAAGTACAACAAAGCCAAAATTTCTAGCGTAAATGGAATGATGCAAGTTTTCAGTGGCTAGTCCCAGCATGCACACAATGAAGTGCTTTCTATGTGTCCTAGGGGGGAATTACTCAATCAAGATTTCATTAATCATAATATTAATGCTTTAAGAAAAGAAATATCCCCTAACAGTGCCCTAATAAACCATTTTGTTCACCAAAACATAGAGCAAAGGCAAGCATTGAATTGTGCATGCACAATAAGCAAAAATAATTTCTAGTACTTATCATTCTCAATATTAATTCTAGAATTCTAAAGCAAACAAAAATAAATTCATGGTATCCAGCAAAATATCAAATTGTGGAAATAATTCCTACTAAACATTACTGTCATCATTTTGACAAAAATGATCTTGGAAAGGTTTTAAAATAAGCAAAATCAAAGAAGTAGCGTTCAAAATATCAGGGAAAACATATACAGAAATGGTTAAATGTGGGTAACAATAGCCTAGTAAGTTTCATGTCAGACAAAATAAATGAGATCCTCACCTCCAGGCATAAGGCACAGTTTTGCTGTTATTAAACAGAAATGGTGTGAATTGACAAGAGACCCAACTCACTCATGATAAGCAGAAAGAAGGGCTCCTGCAGACCCTTTAGTATGTGGCCAAAGCTATCACTTTCATTAGATGACCCTAACATCCAGCCTGCAGTTAACACCCATAAACAAATTAACACCTCTGATTATCTCAACATACATTACTATCCAGTCCTGTTTATATTGGAGCTTTTCCTCTCTCCATGTTAGCCAAAGTACAGATTTGACTGAGCCTCCACACTGAGAGTGTTGAAGCTTTTGTTTTTGTTTTTGTATGTTTAACAGTGTGCTACAGTGGATCTTGTGTTGCATCCTGGGAAAACATTGATCTCTCACACAAGTATCTTGACTTCCTCCAAGGGGAAGTTGGGGAGACTTTGTGAAGGTGTTCTTGCTGGGAGTTTGTCAACACTCTGGAGAGGATGTTGGCCAGATCCAGTGCAGCTGATTGTTGGCAGCATGTGGCTCTGGGCTCACACTAGATGTCTGACACAGAGTAAGGAATCACACACTTACTACTGCCCAGCAGCACATACACAAAGGCCAACAGGAAGTAATAATGCCAAAGATGCCTGAAGAATAGTCCAGCTATTCAGGTCACTATCAAACTCAACGCCACAGATTGTCTTTGTTGATTTGTGATGTCATTTGTCTGTCCTGAAAACGCATGCGTATTTCATTGTGGAATTTACCCTGCCAGTTACTGAAATGAAATACTTTGCAAGTCAATGTTTTAGGATTACCTGAAGAAAAAACAATTTCTGGTTCCTGTAGCAGAAACAAATTTCTTTCTGAGAATTTTTTGTTAAACTCATGGACAGTGTGTATTACATAAGTATTCCTCTCTCCATACCCATTAGCATTAACTGTTGGAAAGTCTAAAGCCAAATTTCTTTTTTTTAAAGATTTATTGATTTTTATTAGAAAGTCAGATTTATAGAGAGGAGGAGAGACAAAGAAAAAGATCTTCTGTCCACTGATTCACTCCCTAAGTGGCCACAATGGCTGACCTGAAGCCAGGAGCCAGGAGCTCTTCGGGTCTCCCACGTGGGTGCAGGGTGTCAAGGCTTTGGGCCATCCTTGACTGCCTTCCCAGGTCACACACAGGAATCTGGATGGGAAGTGCAGCAGCCAGGACACAAAGTGGTTCCAACATGGGATTCCTGCACACGCAAGGCTAAGACTTTAGCCACAAGGCTACCACATTCGACCCTAAAGCCAAATTTCTAGCCTGCCTTTAATACACTGACAGGATTTTAGGCAAATAATTTGTTAAATTCTGGTGTAAATTAAATATTCATATTCTGATTTTTCACTTGCACAGACATCATTACATACTTATAAATTATTTATCCTCACTGCACACAGCATTTGACATATTTTAAAAGGCCGTTTCTAGAACAAGACAAGCTATTTGAATGCAGAAGATCAGAAGTATCACTACAAAAGACAATCTCCCTGTTTGGAAGCCTTTGGCTATGTCTCAAGAAATGTTCTAAAAATATCATTTAATATGAGATTATCATTTCAATTGCTTTTCCTTTTATGGTGATTCATTTTTAAAACTAAAGTTTAATTTACTCCTTTTGAAAGGAAAGTAGAAGTGACAAAGAAAGAGGAAATGGAGAAGAGAAAGGGACGGGGAGCAGGAGGGGAGGAAGGACGGGGAGAGAGAATCTTATTCTGGGTCACTCCCCAGATAATCACAATTGCTAAAGGACATTCTTCTCTCTGGGAGAGAGAATCTTATTCTGGGTCACTCCCCAGATAATCACAATTGCTAAAGGACATTCTTCTCTCTGGGAGAGAGAATCTTATTCTGGGTCACTCCCCAGATAATCACAATTGCTAAAGGACATTCTTCTCTCTGGGAGAGAGAATCTTATTCTGGGTCACTCCCCAGATAATCACAATTGCTAAAGGACATTCTTCTCTCTGGGAGAGAGAATCTTATTCTGGGTCACTCCCCAGATAATCACAATTGCTAAAGGACATTCTTCTCTCTGGGAGAGAGAATCTTATTCTGGGTCACTCCCCAGATAATCACAATTGCTAAAGGACATTCTTCTCTCTGGGAGAGAGAATCTTATTCTGGGTCACTCCCCAGATAATCACAATTGCTAAAGGACATTCTTCTCTCTGGGAGAGAGAATCTTATTCTGGGTCACTCCCCAGATAATCACAATTGCTAAAGGACATTCTTCTCTCTGGGAGAGAGAATCTTATTCTGGGTCACTCCCCAGATAATCACAATTGCTAAAGGACATTCTTCTCTCTGGGAGAGAGAATCTTATTCTGGGTCACTCCCCAGATAATCACAATTGCTAAAGGACATTCTTCTCTCTGGGAGAGAGAATCTTATTCTGGGTCACTCCCCAGATAATCACAATTGCTAAAGGACATTCTTCTCTCTGGGAGAGAGAATCTTATTCTGGGTCACTCCCCAGATAATCACAATTGCTAAAGGACATTCTTCTCTCTGGGAGAGAGAATCTTATTCTGGGTCACTCCCCAGATAATCACAATTGCTAAAGGACATTCTTCTCTCTGGGAGAGAGAATCTTATTCTGGGTCACTCCCCAGATAATCACAATTGCTAAAGGACATTCTTCTCTCTGGGAGAGAGAATCTTATTCTGGGTCACTCCCCAGATAATCACAATTGCTAAAGGACATTCTTCTCTCTGGGAGAGAGAATCTTATTCTGGGTCACTCCCCAGATAATCACAATTGCTAAAGGACATTCTTCTCTCTGGGAGAGAGAATCTTATTCTGGGTCACTCCCCAGATAATCACAATTGCTAAAGGACATTCTTCTCTCTGGGAGAGAGAATCTTATTCTGGGTCACTCCCCAGATAATCACAATTGCTAAAGGACATTCTTCTCTCTGGGAGAGAGAATCTTATTCTGGGTCACTCCCCAGATAATCACAATTGCTAAAGGACATTCTTCTCTCTGGGAGAGAGAATCTTATTCTGGGTCACTCCCCAGATAATCACAATTGCTAAAGGACATTCTTCTCTCTGGGAGAGAGAATCTTATTCTGGGTCACTCCCCAGATAATCACAATTGCTAAAGGACATTCTTCTCTCTGGGAGAGAGAATCTTATTCTGGGTCACTCCCCAGATAATCACAATTGCTAAAGGACATTCTTCTCTCTGGGAGAGAGAATCTTATTCTGGGTCACTCCCCAGATAATCACAATTGCTAAAGGACATTCTTCTCTCTGGGAGAGAGAATCTTATTCTGGGTCACTCCCCAGATAATCACAATTGCTAAAGGACATTCTTCTCTCTGGGAGAGAGAATCTTATTCTGGGTCACTCCCCAGATAATCACAATTGCTAAAGGACATTCTTCTCTCTGGGAGAGAGAATCTTATTCTGGGTCACTCCCCAGATAATCACAATTGCTAAAGGACATTCTTCTCTCTGGGAGAGAGAATCTTATTCTGGGTCACTCCCCAGATAATCACAATTGCTAAAGGACATTCTTCTCTCTGGGAGAGAGAATCTTATTCTGGGTCACTCCCCAGATAATCACAATTGCTAAAGGACATTCTTCTCTCTGGGAGAGAGAATCTTATTCTGGGTCACTCCCCAGATAATCACAATTGCTAAAGGACATTCTTCTCTCTGGGAGAGAGAATCTTATTCTGGGTCACTCCCCAGATAATCACAATTGCTAAAGGACATTCTTCTCTCTGGGAGAGAGAATCTTATTCTGGGTCACTCCCCAGATAATCACAATTGCTAAAGGACATTCTTCTCTCTGGGAGAGAGAATCTTATTCTGGGTCACTCCCCAGATAATCACAATTGCTAAAGGACATTCTTCTCTCTGGGAGAGAGAATCTTATTCTGGGTCACTCCCCAGATAATCACAATTGCTAAAGGACATTCTTCTCTCTGGGAGAGAGAATCTTATTCTGGGTCACTCCCCAGATAATCACAATTGCTAAAGGACATTCTTCTCTCTGGGAGAGAGAATCTTATTCTGGGTCACTCCCCAGATAATCACAATTGCTAAAGGACATTCTTCTCTCTGGGAGAGAGAATCTTATTCTGGGTCACTCCCCAGATAATCACAATTGCTAAAGGACATTCTTCTCTCTGGGAGAGAGAATCTTATTCTGGGTCACTCCCCAGATAATCACAATTGCTAAAGGACATTCTTCTCTCTGGGAGAGAGAATCTTATTCTGGGTCACTCCCCAGATAATCACAATTGCTAAAGGACATTCTTCTCTCTGGGAGAGAGAATCTTATTCTGGGTCACTCCCCAGATAATCACAATTGCTAAAGGACATTCTTCTCTCTGGGAGAGAGAATCTTATTCTGGGTCACTCCCCAGATAATCACAATTGCTAAAGGACATTCTTCTCTCTGGGAGAGAGAATCTTATTCTGGGTCACTCCCCAGATAATCACAATTGCTAAAGGACATTCTTCTCTCTGGGAGAGAGAATCTTATTCTGGGTCACTCCCCAGATAATCACAATTGCTAAAGGACATTCTTCTCTCTGGGAGAGAGAATCTTATTCTGGGTCACTCCCCAGATAATCACAATTGCTAAAGGACATTCTTCTCTCTGGGAGAGAGAATCTTATTCTGGGTCACTCCCCAGATAATCACAATTGCTAAAGGACATTCTTCTCTCTGGGAGAGAGAATCTTATTCTGGGTCACTCCCCAGATAATCACAATTGCTAAAGGACATTCTTCTCTCTGGGAGAGAGAATCTTATTCTGGGTCACTCCCCAGATAATCACAATTGCTAAAGGACATTCTTCTCTCTGGGAGAGAGAATCTTATTCTGGGTCACTCCCCAGATAATCACAATTGCTAAAGGACATTCTTCTCTCTGGGAGAGAGAATCTTATTCTGGGTCACTCCCCAGATAATCACAATTGCTAAAGGACATTCTTCTCTCTGGGAGAGAGAATCTTATTCTGGGTCACTCCCCAGATAATCACAATTGCTAAAGGACATTCTTCTCTCTGGGAGAGAGAATCTTATTCTGGGTCACTCCCCAGATAATCACAATTGCTAAAGGACATTCTTCTCTCTGGGAGAGAGAATCTTATTCTGGGTCACTCCCCAGATAATCACAATTGCTAAAGGACATTCTTCTCTCTGGGAGAGAGAATCTTATTCTGGGTCACTCCCCAGATAATCACAATTGCTAAAGGACATTCTTCTCTCTGGGAGAGAGAATCTTATTCTGGGTCACTCCCCAGATAATCACAATTGCTAAAGGACATTCTTCTCTCTGGGAGAGAGAATCTTATTCTGGGTCACTCCCCAGATAATCACAATTGCTAAAGGACATTCTTCTCTCTGGGAGAGAGAATCTTATTCTGGGTCACTCCCCAGATAATCACAATTGCTAAAGGACATTCTTCTCTCTGGGAGAGAGAATCTTATTCTGGGTCACTCCCCAGATAATCACAATTGCTAAAGGACATTCTTCTCTCTGGGAGAGAGAATCTTATTCTGGGTCACTCCCCAGATAATCACAATTGCTAAAGGACATTCGTCTCTCTCATGCAGGTGGCAGGACCCTAGTACTTGAGTCACCTTCTGTTGTTTTCCAAGGCACCTTAGAAGGAAATTGGATCAGAAGCAGACCAGTCAGGCCAGTCAAATCAGTGTTCTAATACGGGGTGCAAACATTCCAAGTCTTGTTAAACTCACTACAACACGATACTGACTTCAGGCCATTTACTTTTTTTTTTTAAGATTTATTTATTTTTTTATTACAGTCAGATATACAGAGAGGAAGATCTTCCGTCCGATGATTCACTCCCCAAGTGAGCCACAACGGGCCGGTGCGCGCCGATCTGAAGCCGGGAATCTGGAACCTCTGCCGAGTCTCCCACGCGGGTGCAGGGTCCCAATGCATTGGGCCATCCTCAACTGCTTTCCCAGGCCACAAGTAGGGAGCTGGATGGGAAGTGGAGCTGCCGGGATTAGAACCGGCGCCCATATGGGATCTCGGCGGGTTCAAGGTGAGGACTTTAGCCGCTAGGCCATGCCGCCAGGCCCGCCATTTACTTTTTATTCCAATAAAAATATGGTGGATATCTGTCTCTTTATTTTTAAAATATCCATTAAGATTTATCTCTAGTCCAGAATTAATCTAATGATGAGGAGACAGTGTAACTTGAAATAAATGCAAGTTTACAAAGCTTTGTCCTCAGGCATTGTATACTGGGCTCCTGCATTTAAGCTCTATGGTCCAAGCTGGAGCCATACTGATCCTGGGATGTAATTCCTAATAAGAACTATAATACAATTGGTACAATTGGCTGAATTGCCACTGAATGAAAAGACTTGAATAATTAGAACACAAGATAGGACCAAAGAAGAAATTTGGTGGGGCCCTCTTTCCACTCAGTGTACGAATAACAATTCTAGACATACACTTTAAGCTCAGCACACATTTTTAAACTGTTGAGTGACCTGTATTGGTGTTACAGGTATTAACCAGTTTCTGTCTTCTAGAAGATACATAGAAAGCAATTATTGGGGCCCGGCACCATGGCCTACCAGCTAAAGTCCTCTCCTTGAATGCGCCGGGATCCCATATGGGTGCCAGTTCTAATACCGGCAGTTCTACTTCCCATCCAGCTCCCTGCTTGTGGCTTAGGAAAGCAACTGAGGATGGCCCAATGCCTTGGGCCCCTGCACCCCTGTGGGAGACCTGAAGGAAGTTCCTGGCTCCTGGCTTTGGATTGGTACAGAACTGGCCGTTGCGCTCACTTAGGAAGCGAATCATCGGACAGAAGATCTTCCTCTCTGTCTCTCCTCCTCTCTGTATATCTGACTTTGTAATAAAAATAAGTAAATCTTTTTTTTTTAAAGAAAGCAATTATTGGAGTAAATTGTTAATGTTGCTATTGTATAGCCCCATGTAGGTTTGTTTACTTCAGTGTTTAAGTAAACAATTCAAATGGTTCAGTTTCTTTAAAAGGAATAAAAAAAGTATAATTTTGATTTTTATAAAAGATAAATCTAATGTTTTTGTGCTATTTTTACAAAAGACCAAAAGATTGTTTCTTAAACATAGCAAAGGAAAATATAGACATGGAAAATTAATGTTATTCAACAAAGATCTGGAATATAGTGTTCAGTTTCCAGGAACCGGCATTTATGACACAGCAAATTGATTTCCCCCTTGCAACAGTACTGTTTTATGTCAGAGACAGTTTGAGTTCCAGTTGCTCCACTTCCCGTCTGGCTAATGGGCCTGGGAAGGCAACAGATGATGGCCAAAGTTTGTGGGATCCTGCCATCCCTGTGGAAAATCCAGATGGGGTTCTGGCTCCTGGCTTTGGTGTGGCTCAGCTCTGATGGCTGTGGTCACTTGCGGAAGACTTCTCTTTCTCTTTGCTGCTTCTCCTTTTCTCCCTTTCCCTCTCTCTCACAATCTCCCCCTCCCTCCAACTCTCTGATGGTCTGCCTTTCAAGTAAGTAAATAAATAAATAAATCTTTGTTTGTTTGAAAGCATTAGAGATGAAGGAAACAGATTAGTTAAGCATATGAAAAGCCTGGATGGGGAAAAAAGCAGCAGGGGAAAAAAAAAAGCTATAAAATCCAAAGCAAATATTAAGAAAGTGAAACTAGACACACACAAATCATTAATAAAAGTGAGTGTAAATAATTATACTTAAGTATTAAATAAAGATTACCAGATTTATATAATAACAAAAGCCATAAGCCTATTAACAAAAACTATGTAAAACTCAATGCCACAAAATGGTTGAAAATGTAAGAGTGAAAAACTAAATAGTTGGCAAATACTATTCAAAATAAGCATTGACATGTTATGTTGAATATCAGAAAAAACAAATTTAAAGCAAAAACAACAGTCACAAACTTTCACCTTTTATTCTTGACTAAAAGCAAGACATAATAAATATTCTTTATCAGATAACGCAAGTAGAGCGACAATAAAAAATAGATTTGAGACTTTAAAATTTTTACTTGGGATGAGTGTTGTGGCACAGTGGGTTAAACTGCCATTTGGGATATGACATTCCATATAGGAGTGTGTTTGAAGGTCATGGCTGTTCTTCCTGTGATCCAGTTCCCTGCCAACACATTTTTTGGAGGCAGAAGATGATGGCTTAGGGACTGGGTCCCTGTAACCCACATCAGATACTCAGAAGAAGTTCTAGGCTCCTGTCTTTTGCTTGGCACAGCCCTGACAGCTGTAGAAATTTGGAGACTGAAACAGTGAATGGAATATATATCTCTCTGTCTTTTAACCAACACATATTTGAAAATAAATAAAAGCTGTATTTATTAACAGTACAGTCAATAGAATATTGGCAAGAATCCAAACACTGATTAATGGTGTAATTGGTAAATCATTAACATATATTCATAGCCTAAAATTTTATGAAAACACAATGTAGTAAACCTATATGAATCAATACGAAAAGATTTGAAAAAATGCGATTTAAACTGAAAAAAGTAACATGATATTATATACGAAGTGAAATAAAAATTTTAAATGTGGGCTCAGCATTGTGGCACTGTTGGATAAGGTTCAGCTTCCTATGCTGGCACGCCGTACTGGAATGCCACTTATACTCCCAGCTGCTCTGCTCCCAACCCAGCCTCCTACCAACGTGACTGTGAAGGCAACAGAGCACAGGCCACGTTCCTGAGCCCTGCTGCCACGCAGGAGACCAAGATGGAACTCTGGGCTTCTGCCTTTGGCCTGGCTCAGACCTAGCTGCAGTCCTTCTAGGAGGTGAAAATAAAACAAAGATCTCTCTTCTCTTTCTCTTTCTTTCTCTCTTTTTGTCAGACTTACCCTTTCTCTGTCATGATGCCTTGCAAATAATCTATCTTTGAAAAATTAAAATGCAACAGATAATATAAGACATGACCCGTAGATATTTGCATAGTTAGTATTAATTGAGAAATATGCTGTGGCTAAGGAATGCCATCATTGAATCATGAAACCTATGATTAGGAAAAAAGGAAATAAAGGAAATGAAATAAAGTGAGGACTCCCAGGAGGCTTCAAATGACATCTTCATTTTTTTTAAGATTTATTTTTTCTTTTATTTGCTTTTGAATTTATTCATTTTTTATTGAAGAGGCAGATTTACAAAGAGAAGGTGATGCAAAGAGAAAGATCTTTCATCCACTGGCTCACTCCCCAAGTAGCTACAAGAGCTGGAGCCAAGTTAATATGAAGCTATCTGGGTCATCCACACAGGTGCAGGGTCCCAAGGCTTTGGGCCATCCTCTACTACTTTCCCAGGCCACAAACAGGGAGCTGGATGGGAAGTGAAGAAGCCAGGACATGAACCATCACCTGTATGTGATCTCGGGGCAAGCAAGGCAAGGATTTAGCCACTAGGCTATTGTGCTGGGCCCTTAAGATTTATTTTTACTGGAAAGGCAAATTTACAGAGAGATGCAAGGGCAGAGAAAAAAAGATTTTCCATCTGCTGGTTCACTCCCCAGTAGGCCACAACAGTTGGAATTGAGCTGATTCTAACCCAGGAGCCAGGAGCTTCTTTGGATCTCCCACATGGGTGCAGTTTATGCAAGTGGAGCTTCTAGGAAATTAACCAATGCCGTATGGGATACTAGTGCTTGGAGGTGGAGTATTAGCCAGATGAGCCATTGCACCAGCCTCTAAAACGTGTTCTTGCTATTTACAAGAGTACTTCAAAAACTTTGTGGAAAACATAATTGAAACAGAAGCTTAGGCTAGGATTTTGATGTTGCAGGTTCATGTGTGATGAGTGATGTAGGTACCCACATTGGGTACTGGTGCAGGGTCTGGTTTCTGCACTCTAAGATCCAGTCTCCTGCGAAAATGCCTGGAAAAGCAGAAGATGCCCCAAGTGTCTGAGCTCCTGCACCTGTATGGAACATATGGGTGAAGCTCCTGGCTTTGGCCTGGCCTAGCCATGGCTACTGTGGCCATCTAGGGACTGAGTCTATGCACGAGAGATCTCTTTCTCTGTCTCCTCTTCTCTGTAACTTTGCCTTTCAAATAAACAAATGAATCTTGTAAAAAAGAAAGATAAGCTTATTTTGGTGTAAAAATAATGTTGAAATCCATTTACAGTTTTTTAGTAATATGCATTTTTTAAGAGGTGAAGACTCTATTCATATCTTAGAAATATATTTCCAACAAATATGGTGGAGTACATGACTAGTGAAACTTGATCATCAACACACAAGTGCGTGAGCATTGTCATTGCATACTTGTTTTATTATGTGTTCAATTACCATTCTACATATAAACTATTTCACCACAAAGTTAATTTTATGTTATTGCCTATTTTTACATTTTTCTTATACTATATTCTAAACATAAAATCAGTGTCCATGTACATGTATAAAAATTATACACATTGATTTTTAGAAGTAATTTCATTAACAGTATTTTCTGAACATCCTTCCCACATTAATAATACATCTGTAGCACATGATTTGTAAGTCCTTTGATAACACTAACAAGTTGTTCTCTTGGAAACTGTCTTGATTTTTGTTCCAGAAGGAAAAGAAAATTTGGGTAACTATGCAATAGAAGCAAGTTAGGGCTTAAAAGAAGAACATGACTATGAAAGAACATCAGATTATTTTAAAGAAATTCAGGTTATTATTCTCTGGAATAAGTAAGACAATTTCTGAAAAGAATTTCCAAGTGGGAAAGACATTTTGTGGAGTCAATTTAAAGAATTCTAAGATGCCAAAGAGGGGAATACAAGAAAGAATATAAACTGACATTACATAGAACACATTAGAACGCAAAATAAAATTCTCATTTCTACCAAAGAAGAAGTTGCATTGGATTATTAGCTATGAATACGAAGAAAATGTCAGAAAAGCTAGGCAAAATTATGTAGAGAGCAGGGAACACAGTATCACGATTTTTTTTTTAAAAAAAAGGAAAAACAAGGAAGAGAGCCTTATGAAGTAACCTCTTAAGATTCTCAGAATGAAGAGAAATATTTTACACAAGAAATTTGACAGTAAATTTATGGGAAGGCTTACTGCGCTCTTGGAACAGAGAAGTAAATCACAACCCTAGTGTCCCAGGGTTTTTACTACGATATAATCCCTAATGATGCTGGTCCCAGCCATTATTTCACCACTAGCCATCCTGGCTAAGAAATCACAGAGGGCTAAAAAGCTGTACCATTTCAAATCAAAGGTTCAATACCCAGCAGTGTGTTGTTTTGTTCCCTCAATTTTGAGAAGTAGAAACAGTGATCATCTTCTATGGACAAAAATGCATTTTTGTTTAAAATAACCTTTTTCCTTTTTCTCTTAATGAAGCAGTTATGGTGAACAGTGAATATTTATGAAGGAAGACCATTTCTACAAAAAGGAGGAAAGTAGTTAGAACTAAGATAATATTTTGACTGACTTAAAAAAAACTACTTAAGCATAGATATTATGAATTAATGGTTTTTGGATGCTGGTTTTAGTGTACATTCTTTGACTTCAGTGGCATTTATATGCTGCCATAAAGTTGTTATTATCATTTTAGCTTGGACTAGAGAGGATGCAGGTGGGGGGAAACCTTTTGAGAAACAAGAATGAGTAACCCACATTCTCACATCATTTAAAACAATCCTGCCACCAACTGCTTATAACTCCTTTCCTGCACCATGTGTTGCTAGTTTGGGACTACAAATGTGACAGGCACAGAGCAAGTGCCAGCCAAATACCACTGGAGTGGAGAAAACCATAATTCACTGTGCATCAAAAATGTAAAAATTATTTCTGTGCCTTTTAAAGAGGATGAAATTTTAACGATGAATAATTATTCACTGCATAGTTAAAAAGAAGACTTAGTACTCATTTTACTACTGATGTGAACAAATAAGTTTTGGGGACTCTTGTATGCAAAATGTAATAAGAAGATGTAATAAGTTTAGATTCTTGATTCCTGCATAGTCTCCAAGACAATTTCATTGGTATTTGATACCAAGTAATTTTAAGCAGCCATGTAAAAATAAGATAAGATGATTTAAAGCCACAGAAAGGTCAATTCCTCATTATTTTCAGTGGAGATGTGGATTCATTTAACCACAGAAAGATTAATATTACCCCTACCCTTAGTTTATATCTGGCCATTGTCAACACTAGAACTTGGAGGTTAATATGAGAATCGGACAGATTATAAAAAAGCTAGAGACTCAGGGAATTGTTCAAGCAATGCAGGCAGGAGATCAATTATGAGGCCAGAGGCAGAAAAACTGGTACGTTATATTTTCTATATTACATAAAAAGAGAAAAAAAAAACTTGCCCAGACTCCTCATAACAGCATAATTTTATTGCTCCTGCCCAGCTAGACTGTACCTATTATCTGTTCTCAGTTGATAAAGTATCTGGAAAGACAAAGAGCAATATTCTCTTTTGTATACCTGACAGTCTAGCACAAACGAAGTCCCATAAATCTCTACCACTGAATGAGCTGAAGACTGGCAAGTAAAAGCCCAAAACACTGAGTTAGAAGAGGTACATGGAGGTGGTTTTCTGCACAATGTTTACAAGGTATATAGGAAGAGAAGAGAGGTGGGAAAAAAAGGAAAGAAAAAGTGAGCAGGGAGATGAGTGGATAGAATCAGGAGAAGCTAGTAGGCACAACAGGATGAGAGCAGTTCAAGGGACCAGAAGTGCCAGGAAGGAACACGGGGACACTGTCAAGGAGAGGACACATCAGGAAAATCTATCCTGTGGGCTTGACCAGAAAAAATCAGAGAACCAAGCACAGTTCAGTGGGTGGCAAGTGCACTCCGGAGGCTACAAGAAGCAAAGAAACATCGTAGTGTTGGATGCATCAAAAGATGTGAAAATGTCCTGGACTCCAATTCTTTTTGCATCAGACTTCCCAGAGAGAAGTCTGAAGGACTTCTGAAGAAGAAAGACAAAAACAGTGAAACAGAAGAAGCTGTCATCTTCTGATCCACGGTAGCATCTACCGGGTCCAGGTACCACACATTTCATAACTTCAACTCTTGCCATTCAAAGTGTGAACCACGGAGCAGCAAGCAGAGACAACTATTAGTCAATGCATTCTTAAAAACACAGAATCTGAGGCCTGAGTCAGAGTTCTAGACCTCCCACATCAGAGCCTGCACTGAACGAAGCTCTCAATGAATCACATACCAATTAAAGCGTGAGCAGTGTTTCAAATTCAAATGAAGATACTCAGAGGTACAGGAATAAAATTTTATTCTTCCACAGGTGGCCTCAGGCTCATTGTAAGTCCTGAAGTTCCCTTTGGTGGAAATAAAATCTGCTTTCCATTATTCACTTCTGAGGGCTGGAGGGGTAGGGGGTAGTGTTTTCCACTGCAAGGCAGTCTAGCTGGAGCAAATACTTGGATGAATTTTGGATCTAATTTTGGTCAAATGGGACATTATTTTAGAAGTCTCATATATGCTATTTATTGTCCAGGAACCAATGATGCTGAAATGCAGTTGCTTAAAAAATAAAAGTCATTTAAAAATTTTCTGATGAGAATCTGGACCAGGATAGTAGTTTTGGTCCAGGCTGACCTGGCTGGTCTTTGATCAATCAATGGCTCCATTTCTCTCTCTTGGGCCTGCTTCTCACTAATGAAAATCAGAATTTCAAGATCTTTAACATCTATTCAATGAAAAAATAAGTATTTACTCTAGGGTGGCTATGTCATCTTGCCATCATTCTTTCATTCCCACCTTTTCACTTGAAAGCAATTCGTGTTGGAGTGGACACTCAAAGTTTAGGAAAAGACAACAGATAGAAGAATCATAGGAGAAGAGCAATATTCTTAATATTTGAAAGTATCCCACTACATTTGTATCTTACGCCACTTTAACCACCACCAGCCCTCATCCACTAATACTGATTTAACAGATTAAGAAATTGATCACAGTGCATTTAAATAATCACCCCCAAAGGCAGTTCATGTGCATCATAAGGCCAGAAAGGTAAACTGTTTTAGTAGTTCCATTCCGTCATTTATGCAAATGTCTAAGGACAGCATATAAGGGTGATTATATTACTTTTTTTTTTTCTCAGCTATGCCTTCTTGCCTGATATTCTCTTCCCATCACAACTTCCATGTGCTCGTTTTGTGTTTTTATCATCCTACAGGTAGGCATCCCACAGCCTTTGGGGAATCTATTCTTGAAAGGGAACCAGCCTTGCAGGGCTGTGTTGTAATGAGGGTTGTCATCATAATTTAGAACACTGTTCATGAGGATCTCTTTCCAGAAGGTGCTCGGCAGGGCTGAGGGATAATTTCAAGGAAACCACAAAAAATATGCTGTGAGGCTGTTCATGATTCAGTCTCACCCATATTCAGGATGTGTCCTGAAGCCCGGGCTTCCTTCCTGCTATTAACATATCCCTAAGCAGGCTCAGGACTTTATGGGTCCTTTGCTTCCTTGGAAATCCTGGTGTTTCATTCCTTGCTGTCTTGTAAACTTCCAAAGCAAACATTTCTCTACCATAGCTTACTGATCTCAATCCATTTAGGAAAAAAAAATTAAAATTCACTTTATAGTTGGAAAAAAAAGGCGGAATTGAGATATCAGATTTGATGTCTCCTGCCAGGATTCTAGAAATCAAAATTTCCAAATTATTCTGAATTGGAAAGTTACATGTGATAAGACTGTAAATGTGTATCACTGGAGTTCAGGAGAGGGAGACATGTTCATCATTTTCTTAAAGACTTAACTATTATCTCTGCACTTGAGCCACCCATACATTTGCAAGCCTAGAAAAGCACACAGCTCACCATGGCAGTTGATTTCCTAAGATATTTTTCAGTTAAGAGCATGTTCCCTATTACATACTCCAGCAGCATGCTGAGAGCACCACAATCACTGCCTGAAGCCAGTTTACCTCCTTTTTACCCCAGCAGTCACTGGAAAAGCAGAAGCCCTCAGGCAGGAGCCAAAATGTAGGACAGGAAAAATATTTCACTGAGCTGTCTAGAAACAGGATTTTACAGGTTATGGACAGGAAAAAGGAAACATCTAAAACCACTACATTTTAAACAAAAGGTGCAAACATTGATGCTTTTTCTTTAATCCTTTGGCTGTCTTTGCAATGATTCTTAGGATTATTGTGGAGCATTTCACTAGGGGACTTCAGTCAAAATTCATTGCTCCCCCCTGTGCTCCAAATGAGTTCTCAATGACACAAGAGGTTTAAAATGGACTCGGTTTTCTTTTTCTTCTTCTTTATGGAACCCCTGGCATCACAGCCCTTTACCAAATATAGTTACAGATTTCTGTTTCATTCAAGGACACTTCTATTCACCTCAAAAGATAGGGAACTTCTTCCTTTTGCTCTGTCTGTCTGCTCTGTCACCTGTCTAAGGTTACACAGATTACATCACTTTGAGAGGTACCATGACTCAAGGAGAAAGAATGTTCTGGATTCACAAAGTCCTAACTTTACTCAAAACTGTGACTTTTCTAAATCTCAGCTTTGTAACTTACAAAAAGTTTCTCACAAAACCAGAGGTAAACTATCTGGTGCCGAAATGTGCACTCAATGAATGGCTGCTGTGACTCACATACCTTAAAACAAAAGAAAAAAAAAAGGAAAGAAAAACCCCCAAATCTATTCTTTTCCTCAGCAGGAACAAAATAAATATTCATTTGAGGCAAAAGATGACTGGGTAAACTAAGTAATTTATTTAATTTTCAAAATGTTTTATTAGTGATGGTTTTGTGTTTTTCTGAAGGACACTGTGGCATTTCAAAACATGCGTAGAGGACCCAGCCCAGGAGCCTAGTGGCTAAAGTCCTCGCATTACACGCACCTGGATCCCATGTGGGCACCGGTTCATGTCCTAGTATCCAACGATGGCCCAAAGCAGTGGGACCCCACGCTTGTGTGGGAGACCTGGAGGAAGCTCCTGGCTCCTGGCTTTGGACTGGCTTATCTCTGGCCAGTGTGGCCACTTGGGGAGCTATTCAGTGAATAGAAGATCTTCCTCTCGGTCTCTCCTCCTCTCTGTGAATCTGACTTTCCAATACATATAAATAAATCTTTTTAAAAATGCATATAGAGTGTACTGATTAACTCAAGGTAATCAACATTTCCTGCTCTTTGACATTTTTTAGGTTTGTTCATAAAATATACACAAGGTTATTATAAACTATAGGCATCTAACAATGCGATCTAATACTAATAACTTGTTCCTTTTATGAATTCTGATTGGGACCCTTTATCTAGCTCCCTTTTGCCTCCAAACCTCTAGTCAAATTATTGATGGGGTCAGTGCCGTATTGTGTAATGTTAAGCCTCCACCTCTGGCACTGACAGCTTATGTGCATGCTAGTTCAAGTGTTGACTAACCCACTTACTATCCAGCTTCCTGTTAATGTGCCTGGCAAACATCAAGAGATGACTCAAGTCCTTGGGCCCTTCACCCAGGTGGGAGACCTGGAACCAGTTCTTGACTCCTACTTCAAATCAACTCCACTATTGCCTTGGAATCTTTTGGGGAGTGAACCAGACAAAAGACGACCTTTCTCTCCATCTCTCCTTTCTACAACTGTCTTTCAAAAAAACTTAGAAAAATAATTTCTGTCATTTTTACAGGTGAAAAGCACTCATTTGAAGAAAGTTAATTGGCTTTTGGTTTAGTGAGTAACCTGAGGGCTAATTTCTAGAAAGCTTAGCCATGCTAAGTTCAATGTAAGTTCCATCTTTTTAAAGTCAAACATTTGAGTATTATCATTTACCTCATACTATTTTCACCCATTCAAGCACATTCCACTTGCATGATTTCAGTCAGGAGAACTTAACTGTCTAGGGGAAATAAAACAGATACTCAAGTAGGCTGGCACACCTTGTGGGACCACAGAGATGAACTATAGGAGGCACACACCACCCACATGGGTTTTCCATCAAGCTCACACAAGATAGCTATAGCCATTTTAAATCAAGGCTTTTCCACAGTGGAAAAGATCTGTTCCTCTCACTCCATTGCACAGCAGTTCATGCTGCATTTGTTTGTGCTATGTATTCACCTGAAGGACTGGGGCAAATGAGGAAAAATAGAATGGATAGGAATGGAGGTGAATTCAACCTTAATGAGAAAAACATGAGAATTCTTTCTTTTTAAAATGAAGTTCTAAAATATAAAATGTGGGCTTTCCAGATTGACTGAGTCATTTGGAAGTTTATTCATGAAAATGTGCCTTTCTTCCCTCCCCAGTATTTTCATTAAGCTGCTCTTTTCCTCTTGTGTAAGTAGCAACATTTTATGTTCTTTTTCCAGATGGGGGTGATCCGAAGAGTAAAGTCAACAAGTAAAACATTATTTATAACTTGAAAATAAACATTCAGGTTATAAGTTGGAGAAAGCAAGAAAGAAATATAAATTCCCTGTTTGCCATACACCATCCACGTACAGTACACATATGCATTCTCATTGCTTTACTTCCTTAATATTTTGTATTACTTTTATCTTGCATTTTTAAATTTTGAATCTCCCTCATTTCTCATATACCTTTCTTTCTATTCTGCAAATTATGCCACTCCTTCTGAAATTCTCAATATTCCTGTTAACTAATGTCTTGTAACTTTATACAAGCTTTTTGTAATACTTCTTCACATATTTCCTTCTTTTGGAATTCTTATACCAATGACTTCAAATAAAAAGGAAAATTCAGTAAAAGGATGAGAAGAGAGGAAGCTGCTCAAATGAATAGTGAAATCCGAAAATGTTGAAAATTGATGACCCCCCCAAGAAAACTCACAAAATGAGAGAGCAAGGACAATGAAAGAGTGAGAGTATAAAGCTAATCTACATTTCTTATTCTAATATTCCCTGAGTACTCCTGAAATTCAGCTCTCCCATTTTGTATGCACTTTTCTATGCCCACAGAATGGAAAAATAGGAAGTGGGACTTTAATGAAGTTCTCAATCCCCAATTGGCTGATACAGTAATGAAAATGCCCCAAAATGCAAAAATGTGAACTGCGGCTCATTTCCTACTTTTCTATTCCAATTTATGCCTCGTTGCAGTAATCATGCCTTTTTACATAGTTTGTGTTTGCTTACCTCCAGCTCATATTCATGATTTTCTATTTTCTTATCCTCTCATTCCTTGTAAAATCAATTTCTCTTGCCTCTTCTGGATTTGGGAGGAATCCCAGGGCCCCTTCAGGAGCTGTAGTAGCTTATACTGCAACACTATCATGGCTGTCATGGACCTTCTGCACATACCCACTTTCAAGAGAAAGAATTACAACTAAAATTCCTTATAGATTTAATTGGATTTTATTTGCAATTCATGAATTGAGGTAGATGGGGTGGTGGAATGAAAGATGCCACTGGACAATGGATATAGACTGGATCTTGGAAACTGGGGACAACGAAATAGCAGCAGAGATAAATTTTGCTGGCTAACATCAGATTATACCAGGTTACACTATTTCTAAAGTTGAGGCAGAGTCCCTCCAGTGTTGACTTAGGGATACCAGAATCTCCTGTTTTTTGTTTCAGCCTGTTTGGGTTCTATTTGTTTCTTAAAGTTGAATTTGACTGTGGTGCATATAACAGGAGTGATTCTATCTTGGCTTGGTCTAGGCTGATGAAGCCTAGCATAGAATCTCAGTCCAAAACAATGGCCTCCCTTAATTTCTGTGGAAAGGCATCAAGCTCCTCACCTCAAGGACCACCTGACACTTGCCAAGGATTCCACTTGGCCCTTGTTTGATCTCAAGACCTCAGTCAGGGGCCCCGCCACAGCCTTCACCTTTCCGGAGCACCTGTACTCCACTTGCTTCCCTTGCCCTGTTTCTGGCCCCAGTTGATCTTGTCCTACAGCCCGAAGATGACTCTTGTATGGAGATTCTTAAGCTCTTCCATTGCAAGGACATCGTTTCATAAATTATTTCTACTTCTTATCCTGTCACAGTTCCATTAATGCTTGTTACAGGAACAAAGAACTTATTAATATGAGACGATCAGAGCATGATCTGAGAGGGAGAACATATGAAAAACGTATAGAAAACAGCATAATACTTGCATCTTTCAAAGAAACTGGAAGGAAAGATTTGGAATATTTTACCATGTAAGAATGACTATTTAAAGAGACAGATGGCTGAATGCCCCAATTCAAGCATTGTATGATACGTTTATGCAGCAAAATGCTACATTGTACCTCATAAATTTGTTTCACAATTATGTCAATTAAAATGAAATGAAACTTAAAAAAAACAAGGTGATTTTGACAGACATAAAAAAGAAATAAGTGGAGGTTAGGAGAGTTAAAAGAGTAAATAAATGGAGCAGAAAATACTTATGTGAGGAAGTGAGAGAAGGATTCATGTTTCGAAGAGGGTGAGGTGTAAGAATGGAGTACCACTAGACAAATGTTTTACATTTACTTCAGCATCAGATAAGTGATATCCATAAAGACTTCCTTTCCTATGTGTATGCACTTCTTTTAAAGTGACACAAAAAAGAAAACTGTCCATGTGTGAGCTGTGGCCTTTTTACTTATACTAATATTTCCCATCTTTAAAAAAAGAATAAGATAAATATCACAATTTAATAATGCTTCCTCAACCCTATCTCCCACTCTGGCTATATTTCCAAGATTCTTGAAAGATTTCTTTATTTAAGTCTTCTACTTTTTCATAATCATTACACATTTGGAAAAATAGCTCAAAATAGCTACCATTTATTGAGTGTTTATTATGTGTCAGACACCCAATCTTCACACACACTATTTCCTTTCTTCCGCAAATAATCAATCTTTGCATTTTAATTCGGCAGCTGGTGGGGGGCACGGAGGGGACTCATTTGCTAGGTTAAAGGCAGATTGGAAAGTAAGTTCCCTTCTTCATTAATTGAGTGGTAAGGAGAAGATACTGTAGAGTTGCCAGAGGGAGTAAACAAAGCCATCTTTTTTGGCTTCACCCATCACTCTTTTTCTCAGAACAGCAAAATCATGCTTTCATCTCCCAGCATCCTTACTGGAGGCCAAGGGTCAAGGTGGCAGAGGTCCCTCCAGCAACCTTCAAGTGCTAGGGAACAGCCAGTTCATCTCCATACCACAGGGATGGAATTTGTACCTGGGATTCCGTGCTGGCTAGGCCCTTCCAAATACATTGCTGAGAGCCAATCACTCAGCGAGTTGAAACAATAGTATCACCCACATTCAAACTCATGCCTGAAGAATTTATACCTTGACGTACCAATAACTAGATTATGTTTAATGACTGCAAATAATTCAAGTTTTTTACAAAATTAAGAAGAAAATAAAGATCTCTAAATGCATATTATCCACATTTGTGAAATCAGATGTATTCACTGAGTGGCTACTGTGTCCAAACATTATTTTATGTACTTGACATATATGATTCAAATAGTCTTTAAAACAGCTTTTTAGAAATAGAAACAACATAATTATCATCCTCATTTTACAAACTATAACCTAAGTTAAATAGCTTCCTCATGCTCACAAGCTAATAAACAATAGGTAAGGACCTGAACTCATTAAGGCTAGTTTTGGAACCTATGGTTCTAATTTTACACTTCTTCTTAGTCTGTATGGATTTTGCAAAATTAAGAAAAGTATATCAGACTATATGATTATGAACATGCTGGGTATTTATTTTCACAAATTGGTTGTTCTGTCAGTGTAAAGTTTCTATGTTACTCCTTGAAAGGAGTATGCATAGAAATGTAAATAACAGCATGTATTTCAGTTTAATCAATTATTTGCAAGCATGCTTGTGATGGTATTTAGACACATGGACAAGCAATTAGTTAAGATCTCAATGACTTCTGAACAAATCTCCGCATCAGGATTTTCTTCCTACTCAACCATACTGAATTCAAACAGTGGTTTGAATTCATGTAGTTGTTTGAATTCATGTGGCTGTTGCTTCTTTAGTATCTCTCAAGTTGATTTCCTGTATTAATTTATTCATTCATAGCTCTCAGGTCCTTATCCCAACCCCAATGCTCCCCAGTCAAGGCTATCAGTGACTTTCTTAATGATCTTACTATTTTCTTTCAATCTTGCATCATAAAAATGTGCTTAACATTTATTTCTTATTAGGAACCATTCTTTAAAAATGTTTTTACATGAGTAAATTCTTGTCAACTCTAAATCGTGTAAGAAAATTCTTAATATTCTGCTTGTAATCATTTCACTTTGAAAAATAAGGAAGACATAAAGAGGTTGACACATTATTTTTTGCATGAAAGCCTCTATCAAATACCATTTCTGGAGCAAGAGGAAGGGTCATATTACAAATCTTTTATAGTTAGTACAATTCAGTTGATAATGCGTAGTGAATTTAAGATCAGCTTTTATTTGTGAGAATATATTATTCATCAAATAATGTAAACTTATACTTTCTATAATTTTCCCCATAAGTTAAAGAAATTAAACCAATCATCTAAGATTTCTATACTATACTGAATGATTCTAATACTGAGAACCACAAACAAAAGAAAAGTCCATCTCAGAGGAGGAGGAAGTGAAGACTCCAAAATGGAGTAGGAAGTTTTCCAAATGGAAATCTAGCTTAGTTCCTTGTCTGTGATAACATATGTTGGTTGTTATCATCCCTTTCTGGACCTGCAAACCATGGAAATATAGGAATATAGGCAGGGTATTCAGAGAGGGATAACAGATTGGAACACAAGGAAGTAGACAGGTGCCATGGTCTGAGTGCACATTACTACTCTTCATAGACATGTTGAAAGTCCCAGAGAATGTCATACATTATGGGAAAAGTTAAAGCAGAGGATTTTACTGTTCATGACTTAGGCTGTAGAAGAAGATAGCTTCAAGCTGTTTTTGGATTGACCTGGTGAAAATTCTTTGATGCGTGTGGTTAGTTTCCTGGAGTTGTTGCAAAGCTTAGATCTCCAAATGCTCTCTTACCTCTAAAAGAGCTTCTGTTGACAAAGTTGAGGTAAATGACAGCAGGGAGCACTGTCAGGACAATTAGAGTTTGAGGACTAGCTTGCAAATTTCTGATTTCTTTGCTGACTTGAAAAGCAATGCTTACTACCCTACACTTACAAGCCATCTGAGGAAGAAAAAAGATGTGGGAGAACATCTGGAAAGGACTGTTATTAAATCACTTTATGAAGCTATGTGTCTTTGGGGGGGGCAATGTTTCTACTAGGTCAAATTCCAGATGCCCTCAAAGAAAAATGCAAAGCCCTCTAGTGCAAACTAGGATATATTTGGTCAGTTAATTAGAAGTTCACATTGTGCTATCAGAACGGATGATCAAATCTGGGAGATGGAGAAGCTAAACTAAAAGTAATTGGATCTTAGAACTGGATGGGGATAGATTCTAGAAATAATCCAACATCATCCTATAATTTTATGAATTACAGCAGCAAGATCTAGAGAATACAGGATTCCTTGAAGGTCATCTAGACAGTCTTCTTTAGGCCTCTCCTGACCACCAGCCTCGCTTCTCAGAAATTCTCATATGCCTAGGGTAGGATTCTAGTTATAGTGTGTTTCCACCCCAAGCACAGCAAGTAAATGAGAGAGTTCCTTCCATGATTTGCTGTTTTGTTCCATTTTTGTGATTTTTCTTTTACCAGAGTCATGATTTTATTATGATTCGTCCCTCATTTCAGTCTGGAATCAGGAAGTGGTTAGGTGTGCAGAAAGCATATATTTTAGAGAGGCCCACAAGTAACCAAACCCTTCAATATTATATTATCTCTATGAGAGAAGTGAGCAAGCCTTCAATTAAGAGCCAAACCAAAAGACCTTGATGATAGAGCCTGGTGATTACGTGTTTTGACAGTGTTGGTGAGTAACATTAAATATAGGAAAATGAGACCTGTGAAATTTGGAATTTGGATGTGTGGCAATGGAAAGGGTCCCGGACCAGTGTTCTACAGACCTCACTTCAAGTCCATGGGTAAGATCTTGGGCCAGGTGCCCTCCTGCATTCATTTAGTTTTTCCCTCCCTATAAACTTAATACAAATAGATGATTTCTATTCTTCTAATTATAAGGCAATTTTGGCAATCAAATGAGATGCTTGTCATAAAGATCTTTGGAAACTGCAGAGAGTTGCACATGTGCCTGTTATTATTCCAAGAGTTAGAAAATCCTGGCATTCCAGTTAGCCTTCTGGTTATTCAGTAGCATCTTTTCTTATGCTTTTACTCTCCTCCTGAAAACTAATGAAACATTTCATGGTTTCCTTAGTGCACAACCTAGCCCTGAGAGCTGTCATTTCTTAGCCAGTTGCAAGGTTATTTTACTATGTTTTTTCTTTCTTGTCCTGGATAGGAGACAAATAGTATTCCACTGCTTCTAAAACCATATATTTTGCTCTCTGAAGTGGATAAGGGGAAAGACAGTTAAAGTTTCCCCTATTAACTTGCAAATTGTTTTGTTGTGTGACTGTTTTCCTGTTAGTTAAAACTCCCAGTGTCAGTAACAGAGATAATTTTATCAATCTTATAATCAGGTGGAACCTCATCCCCACAATGAGAAGGGGTTACATGCGCTTCAAGATTTTATATGAGAGCTGGTTCCAGAGCCCCTTTGTGGAAAAAATTAGCTTTATCTATAAAAACGTATCTACCATTCAAGTTCTGGGTTTCATCAAACCTTAAACTGGCACCAGAGAGAGAGACTCTAAAATAGAATAAGATTTGTTTCTGCACATACTACTGCCCACATTTATTTGGAATTGTGAAATTCATTTTCCAAAATTCAGGGCATCATAAAAAAGTTGATAAATTTTATACTGACATGTATTTCATGATACTAAAATCCTGTTTAATATAACTTTACCATCATTTTGTATTTAACAGCGTATGTTCAAACAACTACATAAACCTATCACAATAGTAAAACCATTATGCTTTAGCAAACATATATTTATAAAGCAAATAAAAATTCTCAGTAAACCTAAGAGTAACAATTCAGATAATATCAGATTCCATTAAAAAGAAAAATCTCCCTCTTGTGCCCAGTGTGTTTTTAAGGTTTGGCAAAATGTGTAGTTTGCAATATGATATAAGTTTCAGATGTGCTCCACCCTCATTCAAATACCAACTACAGGGGACAGAAATTTGCTGTGTAATAATAAAGTATTGTCCTAATGATGGGAGGCATGATAACTATGTTGAGTCTTATGTCAGAAAGAAAATATAAATCCAGATCTTCAAACAAGATCATATACACACGATTCAAAATACAAAGCATCATAGCATGAACAAAAATTGAACAAGTAGTACCAAGCCAAGGATCTTTTTGTATCTAGAGCTATGCTTTCCTCAAAGCAAGCATTTTTTTCTAACTTCAAGTATGGTGATATCCAAATATAGTAAATAAACAGACATTAGGGTTACTACCAAAAATTATTATAAAGAGCTTATATTGTATTAAACAGCAGCTTTCAAGGTAGCACTCTTAAAACAATCAGAGAATGGGTCATCATCTACAAAAATCATTCTATCTTGAATATCTGCATCTACATATCTCCTTCAATTCTTATGGCAATCTTATGACTATGATTAATGTACCTTGAGATTTCTCTATCTGAAGGAGAAACAAGAGTAATATAATTTGCCTTCATCCTTATTCAATTAGTTAGAACATTGTGTACAACTCATAAGCGGCTTTGTTAAATGTGCTATAAAAGAGTTGGACTATGGGGTAAGAATGATGGCTCCATGGCTAAATCCTCACCTTGCAGGAGCCAGGATCCCATATGGGCACCAATTTGTGTGCTGGTTGCTCCACTTCCCATCCAGCTTCCCATCTGTGGCCTGGGAAGCAGTAGAGGATAGCTCAAAGCCTTGGAACCCTGCACCCGCATGGGAGATCCAGCTGTTGTGACCACTTGGAGAGTGAACCAAAGGATGGGTGATCCTTCTATATGTATCTCCTTCTTTCTGTAAATCTGCCTCCCCACCCCACAAAAAAGAGCTTCTTCCATATCTCCTACATAGGTGAATGTCCCAATGCTTTGAATCATCCTCTGCTGCTTTCTTATGTTATAAGCAGAGAGCTGGATGGGAAGCGGAGCAACAGGGACACTAACCAGCACCCATGTGGGATCCCAGCACATGCAAGGCAAGGATTTAGAAACTGAACCATCGCGCTGGAACCATAAACTAATTGTTAATGTCACTTGTCTACAAACTTCATGAAGTAGCCTTGTGTGGGCACAAAATAAACTATAGGACATAAACTTGTACAACAGAATTCAAGTCCTGGCTCCACTTTGCATTTCATTTTCCTGCTAATGTGCCTCCTGGGAAGCAGTAGCTGATGGCTCAAGGGTCACTGCCCTCCCATGTGGGAGACATGGATTGAAATCCAAGCTCATGGTCTTGGCATAGGCCAACCACCAGCTTTTAGGAATTTGAAAAAATAAATGATTTTAAAAAGCTGCTAATAAATATTAAGACATGTAGATTATAACTTAGATCTAGGCATAGATTTTTAATGCTATATTTCATTTCTTCCCATTTTATCATATAATGTCCCTGAAAAACAAAGCTCTTCTACTTTTTGAAAGATCCATTTATTAGAAATACTTAATTACAGTGGCTAAAATATTATGCTTCCCTGTAAAAGGGAAAAGTTTGCACTGTATGAATTTCTGAAAACTGCGTCCTATGTGTTTCAAGCAAAATTCTATAGTTAGACATGTTCTTCCTCAAATATCTTTTTGCTATTAGCTTTGACAGCTTCAACATTATAAAAATAAGCTATCAGTGAGAAGATTTGCAATGGTAGGTAGAGAAATAGACATTTTTCTAAATAGAATGAACAGATACGTAAAGAATTGGAAAGAAACAGAGAAGCAAGGGCAGCTTACATGTGGCAATGTTACTATTTTAGTATCTAATGAAATTGGGGAAGTGGAAATACATTTGCATGCAAATCAATGAGGCAAAAGAACAGGAGTTAACTATGTATTTTGATTTTTTTCTACTCTGAAGGTCAGTGGTTTTAGGGACACCATCCACGCAATACCACACAGTGGTTAGTTAGAAACATAAAAGGTCTATTTCAGATCCAAGTTCTAATCCAGCGGCAAGGTGTAGTATCTGGTAATGACTTTCTGGCTTGCAGAGACCTTAAATAGCCCAGAGGATCACAGAGTGAGATGCACGTGTGCATTGGTACTCCCATGTCTTTCCCTCTTTTATGAAGCCATCAACATTCAATCATGCCATTCTGATCCAACAACCTTATCTAATCCCAGTCACTTCTGAGAAGCCCCACTTTCAAATGCTGTCATCAGATTAAGTTTCTCCCTCTTCATACTTCATATGAGAATTAAATTTCAGTGTTAAGTTTTGGAGGGTGCAAATCCTAGCACAGGATTGGTTTTGCCTTTTTTTTTTTTGAGAAGAAAATAATACCCCACAAGTCATATGCATGCCGATTATGAAGTGCCACAAGTTTCTGAGAACTATAATATAAAATCTTGGAAGGGAAGAAATAGTATTTTATGACACTGAGAAATGTCCACAAGAATGGGGATTGTTGTACAAGTGACTACTTAGGAGAAGGAACAGAAACGGGATCCAAAAAGGTATGTGAGGACATGAGAAAGGACAGTGGTGAAATAGGCACATACATTATTAAGTAACCGAAAGGGGCCCAGTTATGTTTTGTTATGAACAATTTGTGCAAATACAACATACATAAACAAATAAACATGAACTATCTTGTTTCTCATGTTTGATGCCATTTAAAGAAACTGTACTTTGACATCCAAAAAAACACAGATTACATCATTACATCTCTTAAGAAAATGAAAATTATTATATTCAGAATGTATAGCAATACTCTAAGTCAGCTCTGTTCACCTTATTTCTCTCAAACTTTCTTCCATTTTCAACTTTAAAAACCCCATACTGGGGCTAGCATTATGGTAAGCTGCCACATACCATACTAACATATCACACCTGAACATTGATTTCTAATCTCAGCTTCTCTGCTCCCTACCCAACTCCTTGCCAATGTGCCTGGGAAGGTAGCAGAAAATGGCCTAAGTGCTTGCAGCATTGTTACCCACATGAGAAAACTTGAATGGTTTTCCTGGCAACTGGCATTATCATAGATCCACACTGGCCATTGTGGCCATTTGGGAAATGAACCTACAGAATGAACACTTCTCTGTATCTCTCTAAAGTAAATGGATCTTCTTGTAAAGATTTATTTACTTACAGTTATAGAAAAAGAGAGAGAGTGCGCGAGTGCGTAGCTGAGATTAATACCAGTGCCCATTCAGGATGCTGACATCACAAATGGCAGCTTTACCATCTAAACCAAAATCTTCAGAAACTCATCATAACCTAATCAACTTCTTTTTTTGCCTCTTTCATTTAATTCTGTCCTTCTCTGTTATGAAATAACACGCAGTGCAAGAATGTATATCATGTGCATAGAGTGTGAATAAAGTTTTTACTTTTTTCCATTGTTCTTTTTTTTAGTCTTTGAGAGATTCAATTTGGTTTATTGATTTAAATCTAAGAATGTAATTTCTTCCTCCTTCTGTTTTCCCTCCTTATCACCTGAATAAAGTTTTTAAAAATGAACACATTTATTCATCTTATTTTTCTCTGTGCTCTTGAGACAAACACTTGCTACATTTTGGTTTAATCAATTCTGTTTTTTTTTAAACATAAAGTTTACTACATATGAGTTGATCCCTAAACAGTGTGCTGGTTTTAAACTTGATATTAGGAAAACATCCTGTAATTTTCAATTTGCTTCTTTCCTCAGTATTCTTGAGCTATACATGCTGGTAAGCATGTGTATAACTTGTTAAGTATTTTTTGCACAATCAGAAGGTGAACTGTCTACTGAATAAATACAGAAGAATTTACTTACTTAGTACTGTTAAAGATTTACATGGGTTTCCATTTGGAGGCCTTTAACACAATTGTCACTATTAATATTTTTCTACATGTCTTCAGGGTCACATGCCTAGGCCTATCAAGGACACATTTTGTAGTTCATAAAACATTGAAAACTCTCTATATATGTATGGCAATTCCAATAGTTTCACATTTCAGGAGTGTTTATATATAATTTATTTTTACTGATAGTGCATCATGAAGGCTTCATGGTTTTAGTGAGTTTTGATTTGAAGTGACATCCTTTGAACTTTTCTCGTTGGGAATTCTTTAAGATCAATGTTTAAATTACACTTTTTGAGAAAGAACTGGTGCTTGCCAATTCTGCCTTTGGGTCATTGCTGACATCAGCCTACCTTAATCTCAGTTCCCATGTGAGTTTTCATTTACGGTCTCATACCCGTGTTTATGAGTAGACATCTTGGGGAGAATCATTTTATTCAGTCAAGATAAAACCCAGGAAGATGAACGCGTCCCTTTGCCAGCTTTTTTTGTCCCATAGAGGGTGCTGCTCTTTGTGTAAGTGCACAATTTCCAAGAAATGGAGAGTCACCATTCTGGTGCACTCTTCTCTGGCACATTGTAGGATTGGTGTTCTGTCTCAGTAAATATCTATCATCATAGCTGAGTAAGCAGATTCATCATATGCTTTTTGTTTCTGCTGGATTCATGCTTTTCATTTTTGGACTCTAAAAATTTATTTTAATTTCCAGTTTGGAAATGTATTTTTGATTTTACAAAACACAGAAAATAAGTGCTGGCAAGGATATATGGAACTTGGAAATCTTGCACACTTTGGGTGGCAACATAAATGGTGTAATCATTGTTGACAACACCGTGATGGTTCTTCAAGTTAAAAACAGCATTGCCATATGACCCAGTATGTCTACCCCTGGGTATATTTCAAAGAAATAAGGGAAAAGCCTTTTTTGAATATTTATTTTCATTTTTATTTGGAAGGGAGCTAGGGCAGAGGACAGAGAGAGAGAGAGAGAGAGATCTTCCATCCCTTGGTGAGCTCCTCCAAATGAAGCCTGGAGACAGAAATGTAATCCAGGTTTCCCAAGTATTTGACCTATGATATTTTGCTTTCCAGAGTGTGCTTTATCCAAGAGTTGGATCAGACGTGGGATGGTCAGGACTCAAATCAGGCATTCCAGTAAGATGAACTAACTGCAATGCCAAATGCCCATCCCGAAAGCAATGACTAAAAAATAAAAAATTTATACTACATTCACAGCAGTATTATTCACAAAAGCAAAGCATTTAAGAAACCCAAGTACTTACTGATGGACAAATGAACTATAAGCAAAGTGCAGTATGTAAATTAAATGTCATTCAGTTTTTAAAAGAAAATCTTGACACATACAACATAAATAAAACATGAAGACATCAAGCAAAATGAATTGAGTCAGACACAAAAAGTCAAAGAATATATAATTTCCTTATATGAGTTACCCATGGTCAAAGACAGAGAGAGAATTATTATTACCAGGGACATGGGAAGGTAAGATAGTTATGTTCTGTGGGTAATTATTGCTCATTGGGTAGAGTTTCAATTTTGCAAGATGAAGAGTTCAACAGACAGATGGCGCTGGTGACTGTATACCTACAGGAATGTCATCAATCTGGCCATCTAAAAACAGTTGAGATAGTTAACTTTATGTTAACATACGTTTTACTATAATAAAGTATTAGAAGAAAAATGTGATTTTTAACTTTCCTTTTAAAATTTCCTTTCTCGTTTTTGTCTTGCACCAAAGCAACTAGGTATCATTTATACGCATAACATCTTAGAAAGGAGGACTTGTCATCTCTGATTTTCTCCTTCCTCTAGGCATTAATCAGGACTTTGTTACATATTACAAAACCTATATCATAGGCTCACCACTGCCAGATTTTAAAGATCATCTATACAACCTGAGGTTGTGTGCCAAGTTCTATATTATGTGGATCATAAGAATTCCATACTAAGAATGTGAGGAATCATCTATTCCTATTTTAAGAACGAATAAACCAAACCACAAAAAGTTAAGTAATTTAACTTGAGGTTATGAAACTTAGAAGAAGGAAAGCAAAATTGAACATTAATCTAACTTCTAAGCCCAGGTTCTTTCCATGCTACCTCCCAAAGAATTAATTAAATCTTCAATATGTTGGTCGACTTAAAATAGGCAAATAAGAAACTGGATTGCCTACATAATGAAGTTTATGGTTATTTACTTAGGAGAGACCTCAGAAGAATCATATTAACTGTTGCCAACAAATAATGGCAGGACGTCTGATGAGTGAGTTGGTGGGGTAGTGGTGGGAGTCGGGGGTGGTGGGAGATGCCTCAATCAACTACTCATCTGAACAGAAAGATACTAACTTTCCTTAGGAAGAGGTGACTAGAACTCCCACTCAATCAACTCACACTGGAATACTCTTGGACTTTCATCAGTTACTTGTCTCCAATATCATTTCAGGACTGAGGTCAAAGAGAGGAAATTCTGCTATCAACATATGTTTCCCTGGCTAGCTTGAATCCATTTTCCCCTTATTAGCAAGACAATCTGTACAGCATTCTTCCCAGAGTTTCTTGGAATAAAAGTGGAAATGTCAACATCATGCTTATTTGGCTTATGTTCCTTTGGCTACTTGATTGGATTTCCTCATTCTACTCTGTTATAGTAATCAACACTTTGCTGGCTTCCATTACTTAAATTTCAATTACTAATAATATGATCAGGGATCATTTTAGGTTATATCCAACTACCAAAAAATCTCTAGCTTCATTATTTTATTTTATTTATCAATTGATACAACTCATTTTGAGAGGGAAAATACTGATTGATCAGCTAGTACTCTTGGTTTGGCTTTACTTTGCTACTTAGGCCTAGCTAGGAATGACATTGATGATCTTTCACAGCCCAATCTCATTACGAATTAAGATATGTTCATAAATCTAATCAATTAGTTTTATACACAGTAAGTTGCCAAAAAAGCCAGCTTTTTTTTGGTTTTTTTTTTTATTCATTAATTACATTGTATTATGTAACACAGTTTCATAGGTACTTGGATTCTCCCCACCCCTCCCCAAACCCTTCCACCATGGTGGATTCCTCCACCTTGTTGCATAACCACAGTTCAAGTTCAGTTGAGATTCCCCCATTGCAAGCATATACCAAACATAGAGTCCAGCATCTTATTGTCCAGTCAAGTTAAACGGCTTCTTAGGTATACCCTCTCTGGTTTGAAGAAAGAGCCAGCAGAGTATCATCCTGATCAATTAAAAGCTCCAACATACCATCAGCAAAAATTTACATCATTATGGAAGTAATTGACATAGTAATGAGTAACCAATGTTAAAAGTAAATGCGAGTTCTTAACCACTTTCTGTGACCACCTCATTGACATTTCAATTTTAGTTTATACACAACATATAACATACATAACATAACATGTTATACATAACATCATATCATCTTAAATTAAGGCAAACATGTATTTAACCTTTTGGGATTGGCTAATTTCCCTTAGCATTATGGTTTCCAATTTGGCCCTTTTGGCCACAAAGAACTGCATTTTATTTTTTTTTAATAGCTGAGTAGTATTCCATGGAGTAGATGAACCATAACTTTCTTATCCAATCCTCTGCTGATGGCAAAAAAGCCAGCTTTTAAAGAACACGGGAGTCCAGGTAACTCAGCTCTGAGGTGCGGATGTCTGAATCTCTCAGCCACGTGACTGTGGTGGGATAATCTGTGCTACGCCAGACTTCCTGTGGGGCTGCTAGCTTCCTGTCCACTGCTGCCAAGTGGGGGAAAATCCAGGGTGGCCAGAGTGACAATAGAGCTAGGCTTCACCCGCTGGCCACCCATCAGCCAGCTCTGAGGTCTTGGGGGTCTGGAATTACTCCATAAGGACATCCATGGATAAGGCCACAGCACATGTAGGGGAGGAATAAATCCAGACGGACACTCAACGACAGGGCTGCTGTACTTGCAGGTAACAGAGGAGACTGAATCCTGGTAGTTTGGAGGAGAGAGACTGGAAGATGTGTATGGGTCAGACTCAGGCAGGAGTCCAAATAGGAATCTGGAGTCTGGCTTGTTAACATGGAACATTACATCGCAAACACCAGTGTACAGGAAAGCCAAGGCTGGGGGATGTCTAGTACGGCTAGATCCTAATACCTGACTGAATGTTGGAAAAGGGGACAGCTCACATTAGGCAGCACCATGACACTAACCAGCACATGAGAGAACCAGGTCTGGGGGTCGATTCTGTGGGGAATACGTTTGCCAAATCCTGTGGAAATGCAAGTCCTGCTGGTTAGCTTAAGAGATGTGGCTGAGCTAGATGTGACCATGGAACCTGCCAACATTCGTGGGTATAGGACCAAGAATAGTCTGGGCAGGTCCAGGCTGCAGCATCTACATGAGTATCCTAAAACAGGGTGTGGGGTGGGCCAGGCCGCAATATTCACCAGCTCGTACTAGGCCAAGATGGAGGAGCAGACTATGCAGGGAAATGACCTAACACACACTGGCATGCGTGAGATCTGGGATGAGTGTGACACAAGTGGGGGAACCTGGAAATCTCCCCTAGTATGTCAAAGTTCCTGCTGGTTAGCATGTAATCCAGGCCTGGGAGTCAGGCAGGCTGGGCAAGGTAGCCCCAACTGTTGGTCAACATGTTGGTTGGTTTTGGAAGGGGGTGGACCGGGCAGGGCCAAGCAAACCTTAGCTCACCAGCAAGTACAGAAACCAGGCTGAAACGAATGTCATGCTGGCCTAGGCTGTCACACCTACCGGGCAGTTGCATGAGCCAGGAATGGGAGCAGACAAATCAGGGCCAGATTCCATAATCTATCAGTTAGAGTTGGGACTGGGGACAGGCTGGGTGAGGCCAGGCTACAGTATCTAAGGCAAAGGCCAAAACAGGTGACAGACTATGCCAAGCTGGGTCAGAGCAATGACTGGCATGTGCACAATCTGTGGCTGGGAACAGGCCTGGTTGGGGAGCAAAAGGGGCACCCTGCCTGAGTTGTGGTTCCCACTGGTAAGTGCAAAGGCCAGAGTGGAGCCTGCTGTCTAGTCTGGGCATGGCTACAGTGTCCCTTGGCACAAGTGTGGGCTGGGCTTGTGGTACGCCAAACTGGACCAGACTACAGCACCCACTGGTGGTTTTGAGAAACAAAGTAGGTATAGCATGAACTAGGCTAGGTCTCTGCCCCTGCTGAGCCATGTGTGAGCTGTGTCTGGGTGTGGACTGGGCATGGTTGGACTGAAACATCCAGCTGTAAGAACTGGATGTCAGGAAAGGTCACTGTTCCTGCTAGGATAGGGGGTGGACTAAGTAGGGTTGGCCCATGGATTCACCAATCTGCACGAGATCTGGTATTGGGAAAGGTTCTGATGGAGGAGCCTGGGAAACTCCTCTGTCAGGACACTTTCCTTGCAAGTGAACATAAGAACCAAGATGGGGAGCAGATCATACCAGGTCAGGAAATGGTACCCACTGGCATATATTTGCACAGGTCTGGGGCAGGTCAGACTGAGTTAGTTCATATCACCCACTGGCGAATTCAAGCACCAGAATGGAGTGTAGGTCAGGTCGTGTCAGGATGTAGCCAGTCCACATTAGGGCCAGCACTGGGGGCCAGCAGGGCTGGGCTAGACTGTAGCCCCCACCAGTGTGAGTTGGAATTGGGGATGGGCTGGGCCCGACAGGCTATAGCACCCACTGGCAAATGCTGACATGAGGCAGGTTGCACCAGAATGAGCTGTAGCACCCAACCAGCACATGTGAAACCCGAGGGTGGGGTGGGGGTCGGACCCAGTTGGGAGTGCTAGAGGGGTCCCCCTTTTGGGCCCTACCCACTGGTGAGCCTAAGAGCTGAGAAGAGGGTAGACCAGGCCAGGCAGGGTCACAACATCTAATGGCCTATATGTGAGCTGGAATAGGGAAAAACAGATTGGGCTAACCGTATCTTCTGGTACATGCATAAGCCAGAGTGGGTGAGGGTGGGTTAGGCTTTGGCAGAGCATCAGCTGGCAGATGCTGGCACGGGGGGCAAATTCTGTCAGGTGCAGGCATGGCTAGACAGATGCTGGCACCCACTGGCAACAGTGTGGACTGGATAGTGGGGCTGGTTGGGATGAACTGGGCTTTAATGGACATTGTCATGTATGAGAGCCGAATGGGATATGGGACAACAGGAGCAGCCAGCTGTACACACTGGCAAGCATGGGAACCAGGGTAGGGGGAGGGCCTGGTACAGGTTATAGTGGGTCACTCCAACTAGGCTGCAGCTCCCACTGGTTTGTGTGAAGGCTGAGTATGTAGTGGGTAGGATTAGGCTGGACTCCAACACCCTTTGGTTTGCGTAAAACATGGAGCTGGAGACAGAAATGACCCAGTAACTGCAACTACCAGTGTGTGTGTGTAGGCTGATTTGGGTGCGACCCTGTATTGGCAAGCAACACAGGAATCAGGTCTGGGATGGCCTCAGATGAAGTTTCTTTGGCGATTCCCTACTACCTGAACTGCTAGACTCAGAACCCTAACCATGGAGAGAATTGCAGGTTCTGTGGTCTGGCCATGGAGTGCATGTGTCAGAGTTGGGCTTCTTCAGTGGCTCAGAGCAGTGGACAACATATCCAGCGCACATGGAGGATATGGCAGTACACTGGAGCCTGCAGAGGACACCTGGTACCATGGCACAGGACAGAGGACAGAACAAATTGATCAACTACTCCAATCAAGCATTGGCAGTGAATGGGCAGAGACTCTGAGGTGGACCATAGCAGCCAGTGGATTCTAGAGAGAGTTCATTGCTATTGGGAGTGGCAGGATTGACAACAATTCAGGGCTCTTGAACTATCAAAACCTCTTGAGAACTTTATGGCATTGTAAATTTCTATTTTTCTGCTTGTTGTTGATTTTGTATTATGGCTTTTCATTTAAGGGGATATATAGTAACTGTGTATGGATCATATCCAGATGTGAGGATACAATGCAGTAGGTATCTCTACTTTCAGACCAATGATGGACTCCCAATAAAACTGTTAACTATATCTTGACAACAGGATGATGGAATCTCTGGAATTTCCCATGCCCACAATGATGGACATATGATTGTTTATGAAGAACTGTACTATACTAATGATATAGGGGAACTCAGTGGAGGGGAGGGGATTTGAGGTAAGGGAAATCCCAAGGCCTATGGAACTGCATTAGAAAATGCTAATACTAATAATAATAGAAAGAAAAGAACTAGAACACAAAGCAAGAAGTATCCTGCTGTTCAACATATTTTTTCCAAATAATAAAAACTAATCCAAGTAAAATACATGATATGTAAAAGGAGTGGGCTATGGAATAAAAAAAGTTAATTGCTAAAATTTTTATTTCCTGAGTTGGCTTATGTTCAATTAATTACACTGCATTATCACAATACTACAAATATTTGAGTTTTTGGAGATTCATCATATATTTTCCCAATATATTAGATAGCTCACAAAGTCTCGAATTTTTCCCCTACTGCATTCTAAACTGATTTTGAATTCTTCTCTTTGTTCCATTGTTTATTACGGAATAAAAAAATTTCTATAGAAGTTAACTCATTTGTGGCAGTTACAACTGGATGACCATCTTTTTGTTCCCATTGTATTAGGAATTGCCGTATTCTGTGTTCATGAAGATTCTTAGGACAAAAAACTTCAAATGGTAAGCATAGATAATACCCAGTACCCACATTTTCTTAGATTGTTTGCATGTGACAACACTTCTTCCCTTTTACTTTCCATATGCAGCACAACCTTGACCTAAAAGAACTGCTCCCTCCAGGCACAAGAAGTCTTTTATTCTTTCCCTCAGCCCCAAATAGAGGTCCTCTCCTAAGCAAGGATTGGAAATTGTGCCAAATTGCACATAATTGTGCATGATGAATTTGTAATGCAGGCTAAAACTTGCTGGAAACTCAGCTGAGACCACCAAATTCATTTAGTTGGGTTTGGTTGGAGGCCAATCCTTTATTCACTAAGCTACAAAGTCTCTGGAGCTTTTATTTGCTCACAAAATATCTGAATTCAGCACTAGAATCTTTCTCTGCACGAAAACTAAATCAATTTGATGTTACTTCTCACAGTTAATGCTGCAGAAGCACTCTAGGTGATTAAAAGTTGGGAAAAAAAGATTCAGTTTTGGAGGATAACATAAACAACTCTTGATGCTGAAAAATCAGATTTCCCCCATTATTTGCTTTAAGGAGCAATACATTGTTAAGTTCAAAGTCATTTATGTGGAAGAATCTGCAATTTTCTTCCTAAAGCCTGCAGCAACAAAGAAATTTATTGGAAAGCAACTTGTATTTTCTAAAGAAATCAAATAAGTACTATGTGTAATGTTCAGTGAAAATAACTTGGTGAAAACTGAGAAAATACCAAGTAAAACTCACTAAAAGGAAATGCACCCAACATTTTAATAGTGGCTATTTTGGGAGTGATTATGGATTATTTCTCTGTTCTTTTCTCTATTTTCCATAATGTGAGTTTAATACTCTTTCTAATAAAAACCTGTATTTATTGGGAAAAGAACACTAGATATTTTACAGATGGCTTGTTTCTTCTCATGCCCTTCACATACTGCTGTAAAATGTAAACCTGTCGACAGTTCAATTTGCATAGGCACCCACACTTAGGAGGAAAACAATACCATTTTGTATTTTATAAAACTCTCACATTCCATAGGGCTCAAGACACATTTAATAAGCTTTGTTTCATGATTTCAGTCACTATTTTTTGACATGCATTTCTAACCAATTGTTAACTCCAGAGATTTACTTGGATTATGACTTATTATTTCTTTTCAGCATAAAACGAAGAATATGGGGAACTTAATGATAGATATTTTAGGGATCCATTTTCCCAAAGGAAAATGAAGGTTTAAGATAGGAACCAAGACTTGCTACTCAAAGAACACAGGAAGACAAGGATACAGATCCCTTAACTCTCAAATCTGTATTGATTAGTCACTAGCGTTAAGTTCCACATTCAGTGTTAAAATTTCAGAAATATACTAAGTGCAACAGTAATGTGGCCACAATTCTATGACACAACTTCCTTTGTTGTATGTGACTGCCTCACACTACAGGGTGTAACAGTCCCTGCTCCCATACCCTACATTAACCAGAAACGCTTATTCCACCCCCGCATAATTTATAGATGCTTCCTTTTGGCTTTTATTAATGTATCACCTATTTATCCCAAAGCATGAAGCTAAGTGACACTCTTGGTTCCAACTTCTAGAAACAGAAACCTGAGGCTCAGTGAGTTTAAAATTCTTGGTTAGAATCTTACCTATTATATGATAGAACCAGAACTGGAATCAATCCAGGTTTCTGGCTTCTGACCATTATGGGGATCCTTGAAATTCACCTTCTCAATTCTTCAGCATGGTTTTGTGTAGTTCTTAGATCACAAGCCTTAAAAATTACTATTGTTCCAAACGTGCTTTCAGTTGAACTCAAGTACATCTGGAGTTGAAGACATTGACAAAGGCAGTTGCTTGGGGAATAACAGGAGCAAAGAATACCATAGGAAATCTACATCAGATATACAAAAACTGAGTAACAGTGATATTTGCTATCTACTGAGCATTAATCAAGCACTACATACGCTGCTAAGAGTTTGCTTTCTATGCTTTCTAGCTCTGGAGGATGGTCGTCATGATCATTACTACTATAGAGCTGATGAGACCAAGACTGAGTTAGAGTAACTCAAATCTGCAAGATTTGACTCCACATACACCAAATGTCAAAGTAGAATTTGTGTGGGAGGACATTAACTTCGCAGGGGTGAGGACTGTGGCACAAAGCCATCACTCTTATGAGAAATATCCTTAGAAAATTTAAAAATAGGAGACAGCACAGCGACACAACAGGCTAATCCATTACCCTATCAGCATCCTGTATCAGTGCTAGTCAGTATCTTGCTGTTCCATTTCCGACCCAGCTCCCTGCATATGGCCTGGGAAAGCAGTGGAGTGTGGCTCAAGTCCTTGGGAGACTGGAAGAAGCTCCTGGCCCCTGGCTCAGAATCAGCTCAACTTCAAGCTGTTGTGACCATCTGGGGAGGGAAGCAGTGGATGAAAGCCCTTTTCTCTGTAAATTTTACCTCTCAAATATAAATAAGTAGATTTTAAAGAAATAAAAGTTAAAAATAGTATCAATCATATTTAATGCATACTGGCCATAACTAAAGTAATTGAAGGCTCACAAAAATGAGAACATATCTGAAAACACAATTTTGGTGAATAAGAAAGCAAAGTGTAAAGGCCCAACCCTCATGAGAAGCCATGAACAGTGGCAATAGCCCTGATTCACAAGACCCCCTGCTGAGTAAAAACCTGCCAAGAGTTTCCATCATGTAAAGCACTGTCCTAACGATTGTGGGACCATTTCTGGGAAAAGAAGCACATTACTAAACTGTAAGTCACTGGTGAATAATTGAATTGTGTAACATTTCCTGAAAGAGGATGAGTGCCAGACATTTTTAGGACAATCTTACATTCTTGAGTGATGAAGACTCAAACAGACTAGGGTTGACAGGATCAAAAGGACTCGGATGGTGGGACAGAGATACGACCACATCTACAACGTATTAACAAGTCAGTCCAGGTCAGGTCTTCTCTACTAGAAAAGTCACGTTTGCTGCAGCATATGGCTGTATATGAGCTGATTATTATGTTATATAACTGTATTTACTTATAAAAAATGAAATGCTGATTAAGTTAAAATTTACCCCGATTTAGATTTTAACAGCATGGTAGTATATATGCTTATTGCATGTACTCTAAAAATGTGAGTGGACTGAAAGTATCTGAAGTCACATGAATTTTAACTCTTTGTAACTCTGAATCTCTGATTTAGATCAATACAATTCCCCACTACTCAGTATGTGTCATCACGAAGCAAATTCTTAATAACACTAATTGAAAACATGTGTTCACACAAAAAGTTTTACATGTCTGCTCACAGCAACATTATTTATAATAACCCAGACATGGAAATAACTCAATACTCCAACAAATGATCAATGGAAAAAAACAAATGTGGTATCTTCACACAGTGGGATATGACTAAGGTATATAAAGGAACAAGGTGCTGATATATGCTATAGCATGTGTGAACTTTGAAAATATTTTGTTAAATCTAAGAAGCAGAACCAAAAGACAACACATTACATGACCACATATATATGAAGTGTCCAGAATAAGAAAACACACAGAGACAGAAAGTACATTAGTCATTTCCAGGGGCAGAGAGAGAAGAGGAATGTGGAGTGACTACTTAATGTGGTTTCTTTTGGAGTGATGGACATATTCTGGAATTGGAGGTTATGAATGTATAACATTGGGGATATAGTAAAAATCATTAAATTTATACTTTAAAATGGTTAATTTTATGTTGTATGAATTTTTCTGTCTATAAATAAATGCCAAAACATTCTTAGTGGCTTTAGTTTTCCCGTTGAAGAAACAAAAAAACAGAATAATTGATCCAACTATCATGTACTCCTTATTCTGTGTAGGCAAATATTTTTCAGATAAGTGAGCATTCATTAGGCTATTCCTTATACCCAGCACTGCCACGTACCTAGTGTCGTTCTTACTTAAGTCCTGTAACAACCCTGAGTATATTGGTGTTCTTACCATCCAGGTTACTAGATGTTTTATCTCCAGTAAATAACACAACCACTGTATAAACTATTTAGGTCTGTTTTGTGGAAAGTCTAACAATTATTCATTGCAAACTTTTTTAAAAAAAAACAGTGTGAGCTTTAAAATGAGCAGCAAATAAGTAAAATCATTCCTATTTGAAGTCTAATTCAGGGAGGAAAGGGAAACATCAAGAGATATGGAGAGAGTGAAAAGGATCCCAAGCCTGAAGTGATAACAATAACTTTCAAATAGAATAATAAATGTACAGTTGGCAGTTGTGTGATTAAATGACAATCCTCTGCATTGTCATGTTCTCCTATTCAAGTTCATGCACGTCAAACGCAATAGTTACTCTGTCTTGTTGCTGGCAGTGCTTAAACTATAAAGCATTTCACACTGTAAAGAAGAGTATAATGTAGCTAAGAACAGTTGGGGGGCAGGGAGATTAGGGGCTAGTACGGTGACAGCTAGTAAGGCCTCTGGTAACAGTGCCAGTATCTCATTTGGGTGCACGTTCAAGTACTGGATGCCATATCTCCTATGGAGACCCCTGTTTCTAGCCTGGGAAAGGCAGTGGAGGCTGATCTGAGTCCTCGGGACCATCCACTCATGTGGGAGACCCTTGTGGACTCCTGTGGCAGAAGCTTCTGGCTTCTGGTTCCTGGCTCCTGCCCTCTCCAGTCATTGTGGCCATTGAGGAATAGATAGTGGATGGAAGAGCTCTCACTACTCTGTCTCTGCAACTCTGCCTCTTCAATAAAAAGAAATAAATCTTTTTGAAAAGAACCATTAAAAAAAAGCAGTTAGATTCAGGTTCTGAAAAACTATTCTTACGAAGTTTTAAAACTTGACCTGAAAAATCTAACAAATATCACAGAAATGCTTAAGGCTAATATCTTCTTGCAAAATATGAGAGTACTTCAAAGTTGGCATAAATAATTTAATAAGGATGTGCAATTTTTTTCATATTGAATATGAAATTTTCACAACCCTTTTACAAAGATTGATTCATTGTTATTGGAAAGGAAGATCAGATTTATGGAGAGAAGAAGAGACAAAGGTCTTAGATCTGCTAGTTCACCTCCCAAATGGCTGTAATAGCTGAAACTGAGCCATTCTGAAGCCAGGAGCCTCTTGTGTGTCTCCCTCATGGGTGCAGGGTCATTTTCTAATTTCCCAGGCCACAAGTAGGGAGCTGGATGGGAAGAGGAGTAGCCTGGACAGGAATTGGAGGCCATCTGGGATCCTGACGCTTACAAGGTGAAAATTTAGCAATCCTAGAACCATTTATCCAGGACCTTCATGACCCTTTTGAAGGTCTCTTGAATCCTTAAAGAACCTCTAACCACTATAGATACTCCTCTGGCAACAAAAACCTTTATCTAGAACTCCTTGCCTTCTGGGAATCCATGGGCAGAAAAGCTCAATTTTTGTCCTATTCCAATTTTCTGCTGGAATAAAATGAAATATGTTAATAATGCTTTTGCCAAAGGCATGGAAATTATTAGACCTCAATGTATTTTTAATTAAAGCTCTTAATCAAAACTTCCAGTTTCTTCAACAGGATTCTTCTGATTTAATCAAATGAAACTATTTTTTTTCCTTATGTAGACCTATTTATATTTTTAATGAAGAGCCTCCAAAAAAGGTTTATGATTAGGACATATTCTCTAGGGTCCTTTCTATTAAAAAACATTCCCTTAAACATCTCTGGCACCAAAAAACTTTGTTGCAAATTCAGAGAAAAAAAAAACATCCTGGTATGGCTGACATGTGTGTAGGCTTGAGAGACTGAAGCAATGACAAATCTGAGGCCTCTCAGCTTTGATAGCATTGTTTAATACGCATTCAAAAAGCTTCATGTACAGATTACTAAGAAATCGCTGCACAAATCAACCACTTTTTTTGCTAAGAGTGGTACATTTTTTTTCAAACTCAGAGTAGATCTCAGCACAGATGTCTGCAATGTGTAAAGCATGTGAAAACTCTTAAGCTTCTTAGAACATACGTTAGTGAACCAAAGATCTTCCTTTTTCTATGAAGCTAATTAGTAGCCAGTACTCAATTCTTTTGTTCTCTCAGGTTCACTCCTGTTACTTTATCTCTCTGATCATGGAGTGTTTTCTTACCTCTCAATCCTTAGATGTGCTGACTTGATTGATTCATTTGAACTCCTTCAGTAAAGTAATACCAAATCAAATGCAGATTTTTTTTAAGAGTGCATGAGTCAGTCAACGCATGAATTTTTTTAGGGTGGAGTTTTTTTTTTTAAAGAAGAGAAGAAATAATCTGGTGTCTTTAAAGACAATCAAAGAAACTAAATTTGACTGAAATACCTCTCAACCTTTTTTTTTAAATGCAGAAGTTGAGAGAAGGAGAGGAGAAACGGAGACAGACAGAGGGACAGCAAGAGAGTTCTCTCATTCACTACTTTAGCAGCTACAATGTGTTCAACTTCCAGGCTTGGGCCAGGCAAGTACCACCTGGATGGCAGGGACTGGATCACTTGAGGGGTCCTGGCAAGAATGCCTCTCAGAGTGTGCATGATTAGCAACTAGAATCTGGAACAGAGTTGACACTCAAACGTCCCCCAGCATGTGAGCATCTCAACTGGCATTTAGCCCTTGGGGCAAAGACCTGTAGCAAAACAACCCTTTTTAAGTCTCTCCTTACATGTTGTTCACAAAGGGAAAAACCCAGCACTGATTGAATAAATTCAAAACACTATTCTCTTTTTTTGGGGGGTGGGGGGGAGGAAACTCATAGATTGGTATAAAATACAGTGGAGTTTCAGATACTGTATATATTTGTTATCAATATCCACTACTAACTATAAAAAGAACTTTAGAAATAACTCATACACTCATTTGTATTTGAAAAGACATTACACAATTTTAGGAATGCTTGCTATGGAATAACAACTGAGATGGATGAAAACATTGCCTTTGATTTTTGAGCCAACTTAATGTTCTACTGGTACTCTTAAAATATGTGTGTACATATTGGGACATGCTAGATCATTTGATTAGCTGACTTTGGACTTTTTATAAAGTTTAAACATATGTACTCATACACTTCATATTACATCTTTCCATCATTAAAGGATTGCTTCTGGAAGTTCAAAGATCTTCAAATAACTGGCATTTTGCTCATTTTTATAGCACCATTTGAGAAAGGCAACAAATTGTCTCCATATTACAAAGAAAGACACAGTTCCCAAGAGGCAAGCAACACAATTTAGGGACTTTCTCAGTGAGGGTTCCAAGTCATAGCCTCTAAGCCTGGAATTTCCAAAGTAGATCTTACTGCTATTCCCTGGAACCAGCGTGAGGGACAACATCCTGGTACTCTCTTGGCTAAACTCAAACGTTTTTTTAACTCATCTCACTTAGAGTAGACATACAGCATAACTCGGATTTCATATTTGTTTTGCTCCCTCTCTATGCTAGCATCATTTTATGTCTTTCAGACTGTTCTTTAAAAGTGGAGAGATGAACATTTGTTGTAATAGTTAAGAATCTGTTGCAATGCCTGTATCACATGTTGGAGTGCTGGGGTTGAGTTCTGGTTTTTGTGAAACTACTGCCCTAGCCCCATTTATTCTAGATATCTATCTATCTATCTATCTATCTATCGATCGATCGATCTATCTACACACACACACACGCACACTTGACCTCTAAATAATTATGAACTCTTTCATGCTGCAATGATCCTATTAGCCTAGGCGGAATGCCTTCTCATTTAAACTGAAAAAGTGACAGCCTGCATAAAAGTACATTTTCTCAAGTGTCATCCCATGCGAAGCCATCACTCTACCTATGGAAGATGTGACTGTTCAATTTTGAAGGATTTATCTAATTTTTAATTACAGAGAGAAATAGAGACAGAAGGATCTTTTGTCTGCTGTTCTCTCTCCATGTAGCCGCAACGACCAGAATTGAGTTGACCTGAAGCTAGAAGCCAAGAGCCAGGAGTTAGGAGCTTCCTCCATGTCTCCCATGCAGATGCAGAGCCCAAGGCTTTGGATCATCCTCTGCTGCTTTCCCAGGCTAAAAGCAGAGAACTGCATAAGGATGGAAAGCTGGGACATGAACCAGCATCTACATGGGATCCAACCATGAGCAAGTCAAGGAGTTTAGCCATTGAGCAATAGGGCCGGGTCCACTATTTATTGTTAAATAACTTTTTTTTTGCAACTCATGGAAATGCATGAAAAACAGTTGGGGATGTGCATAAACTTGGGCAGCAGTCTTCCCTTATCCTAAGGGAATATGTCCCGAGACTCACCATGAATGCCTGGAGTCATGGGTAGTACACAAACCTGTATGTGGGTGTGCTGTTTTCGCCAATGCATGCCTGCCTATGGATAAGGTTTTTATTTGTGAATAAGGAACAGTAAAATAATAATAATGGAATTATCATAGCAACAAAGGCTTTTTGGGGCCTAGGAATGGTTTACTTGAATGGCACTTGATTTCAGGGAATTGAAATCTTGTGAGGTAAATCTGGATAAAGGAGAACAACTGAACAATTACATTTATTTCTATTATGAAACCCTCTGAAAGATCTAAAATGATACTAGTATCTGATACTTATTAAATTATGGTGCATTCATATAAGATAACACTACAAACTTATTTTAAAAGATGATTCAAATATGTATTTATATCAATGATAGATGTGTAAGATATATCACAGAAGAAAGCTATGATGGTTTTCAAAAACTTCATGGAACATGCATACTAAAAGTATACATAGGTTTCAAACAACTTTTCATGAAAATAAATTTATGCTAATTTATAATGTGTCAGAATAGGATCTAGTTTGAGGCACTAAGAAGGTTGAGACATCCCCTGTCAGAGCAACATGAAATTCACTAAACTGAATCAACAATAACTCTCAGACTGATGATGAGGGAAGGTAGAAAAATGGCAAAGTCACAGATTCTTTACTAAAAGTTTAAGATGAAAACATCCCACTCAAAAAAAATCAGCAGTTTACAAATGGACAACTCATTTTCAGAAGGAACAGGATGGTACTAACCATGAAGTCTTCAGTAATAGACCATCCACATCAATTTCTGAGGAAAAGATGTGTCCAGGTTTTATTGAAGAAAACAATAGAAACAACAGCCAACACTGCACACACCTCTATTGGTTCAGCTTACACGATTCTGAGTGACAAAGGGCAGGAAGCAAACTTTTTGTTCAATGAATGGAAAACTGTTGCAGCCAGCTCAGTTTCAGATGAGAGAGAGAGCTTTCAGTGGAAATACTCAGCAAGTCAAATCAATGTCCCAGGGCAACATTGAAAGAGATGTAACAGAAGATGAAACATATTTTTGTCAGTATAATCCTAAAGACACAGCATAATCAAATCAATAGCTACTAGTGTGTAGAAGTGTTACAGATCAGAACATGACTAGTGAAAAGCACAAAGACATGGTGACAGTTTCCTGAGATAGTCAAAGCATGTTACTTGTTGACTTTCTGGATGGCTGAAGAAGGATAATAGTGAATCTTAGGAGGGCTTTGAGGAACACAGATGAAGCTGCAGCAGTCTCCCAAGGAAGAGTCACCAGAAGGCTCCTCATCATGACCATGCTCATGCTCAGGCCTGCCAGCAAGCAATTAACGTATTTAAAAAAATTGTTTTGGACAGCTATTTAATAATCCTGATTTGCCTCCTTCTGACTTATTTTTGTATACTAATTTAAAAAAAGTTCTTGAAGGGGGACAGTGTCATGTCCGGCTGATCCACTTCTCATCCAGCTTCTTGCGTGTAGCCTGGGAAAGCACTGGAGCATGGTTCAAGTCTTTGGGGCCTTGTGCTTATGTGGGAGATATAAAAGAAACTTCTGGCTTTGAGATTTGGTCAGCCCCAGCTCCGGCTTTTGGGGCCATTTGGGGAGTGAGCCAGCAGATGGAAGAGCTCTCTTTTTACTTCTCTGTAATTCTTTCTGTAACTCCGTCTTTCAAATAAAATGAAAAAAAAAAAATTAAATCCTTAAAGAGACTGTATTTTTTCACAGTTAATAATGTATAAAAAAGACTGCATTACCATGGCTAAATATCCAGTATTCTCAGTTCTTTAGGTAGGGACCATATGGCTGGTATCCCTGCTAACAAACACGTCTTGAACTTGATTAACTTACTTTAAGAAACGGAAGCATTTATTTCATTTAAATGAAAATTTCCATGAAAATTTTAAGCTCTAGTTACATATGTGTTATGATCATGTTGGTGTAATGTAATCAATATCTATGGGTATATATACATGTACAAGAAAATGTCTAAAGATTATATATTAAAATGTCAACAGTAATTTCATTATTATGAGACTGCATTGTGACTTTTTTTCCTATTTGTCTTGATTCTCTAAGTTTTTTCTGCAGTTAAGATGTACAATTTTGTGATCAGAAGAAATAATGAGGGTTTTCTATTATGGAGGAAAGAGATTGAATTCTATGTATCCACTTATCTATACAAAGATGGCAACCACTGCTTTATACCTTATAATCTGAGAAAACAGAAGATATGTCTGACTTTCCATTGCCCTCTGGTGGAGTAAATTAAGAATTTTATGATTATGCTTACTAACGAAATCTAGCTCACAAATTTTATTTCAAATTCAGATAATTAATAGCTGAATGAACAAGAGCATGCTTATGTATTGTCAGCTTAACCTGGACTTGGGTTAAATAATTCCAAATATTTTTAATCAACAGTTAAAGATGTACATGGATTTATCCAAAATTATGTAAGGCTATTGACCCAATTCATGTAAGGGCAAAGTCTTCATGGAAACTGTTTTAGAACTCAGAGTATCTGAAGTTTGGTCAGTGAAGAATAAAAATCCAGAGGCAAGATTAATTTGACTTTATTTTAAGTGAGTTAACAAGAAATAAGTATTTTCACTGTCTGGAAAACAGTAAGAACTCTAAGCATTCACCATTTTACCGCTAGTATTGTTTTTGATAGAGATGATAAAGAAACACTGAAGACTACCACAACACTGTCAATAGACTGAGTTCCTGAGTGTCGGCCTTGTTTACCTGAACAGACACATCTGACACTCCGAGGGCAGGGATGATCCCATGGACTGTTTTCTCTGTAACTCAAAACAAATGATTTATCTCCCTGCCTGGTTGACACATCATACTAATACTTAACAATGTATTCTTCTAACTCTTAGTAAAATTTCTAGCTTGTCATCGTTAAGGTCTGTGCTGGGCTAGCCATGCTGTATCAATTACATGTATTTGTTTTTGTGTTTTATCTTGCAGTATTCCAAAGTCTAGAGACAGCCAATGGTGGTTGCATGTGGCTGAGGAAGTTACTAACCAGCAGAATGAAGTGGAAACTAACTTGCCTTTTCTAATATATCATTTTGTAACTTTAAATTTTTGTACCCTGCGTATGTAGTATCTGATAAAAAATAAAATTAAAACTTTTGATGGTTTCTTACAGGCAATAAAATCAAAACTGTTTAACATGAACTATATCCTGGGACAAGACTGGGAGATTGACTAATATATTGTTAAAGCACAAAAGCAAAAGGACATACACACTAACACCCAAAATTATCCTAAGTCATCATCCTGTGTCCTGAGATATTAGAAAATAAATAAATATAATGGTGGGCCTATGAAACTGACATTCCAAAGGAAAGACAAACATGGCAATAGTTATATACCAGGTAACGAGGCCAATCCTAAAATGCTGTCTCAGGATAGATGAGCAGTCACCTGACCTGAAACATGCTCTTGGGACAGTTCTCTACTTTCTGATCGGACACTTGGGTAGAAGGAAGATTTAGACAACATTCTAAAAAAAGAGCACTTAAAAATCATCTGCAAAACTCACAGTATCTCTACTTTGTGAACCATTTCTCCCATCTATCATGGCACATCACAAAATTTGTGTTACAATAGGATTAAAAGAAAATTTTATTTTGGCTCAAAATTTCTAAATTCATAGAAAGGTTTTGATAGTATGAATTTTACACGAATCTTCAATTTTTGTTTGATTTTTGTCAAAGGCATAGAAACACAGAGACAGAGAAACAGAGATGGAGAAAGATCTTTGTTTACTTCCCAAATCCTCAAAACAATCAATACTGGGCCAGACTGAAACCAGGACCAGGCATTCAAGCTGGGTCTTCCACATGAGACACAGGAAGGGAGGGTGTGCATTAGCTGATAGCTACATTGAAAATCCAGTAATAAAACAAGTCAGTCAAGTCAGGTACTCAAGTACATGACCATTACACCACACACCTACCCTACCTTAAGTGAATTTTGAAAAGCTCTTTGAGTGCAAAATTACAAAACATTAAGCAACAAAATGGAAGAAGACACAAAAAATGTGAAAATTTTCTGTATCCATGAGTTGGAAGAATTAACATAATCAAAATGTCCAAACCATAAAAAGCAATACAAATTCTATGCAGTTCCAATCAAAATAACACAGACATTTTCAGGTTTAAATAAAATAACCCTAAAATTCATATGGAATCACAACAGACACCCAACAGGTGAACTATCCTCAAACATTAAAAACTAGCTGGAGGTATCACTCTTCTAGCTTTCAGGACATGTTACAGGGAAGTTATAATCAAAACAGCCTAGAATTAGCACAAGAAGTGACATGTAGACCAATGGAAAATATTAGGGATTCCAGAAATGAAATCATTCATGTATAATCAATTAATCTCTGAGAAATTAGATAAAAAATCACTTTTGGTAAAAGGAGTGTTTTGAGCAAATAATGTTGGGAAAATTGCATCTCTGCATGAAACAAGACCCCTACTGTACGTCCTATACAATAATTAAATCACAATCAGGGACATCTAAATCTAAGACCTGAAACCATCAAATTACTAGAGGAAAACACAGGGAAGCACACAGTAGCACGGGTAATAAAGGTAAAACTAGACAAATAGGATTAAATCAAATCAACACACCCACGAAAACACTGAACAAAGTAACAATACGACAAAACAAATGGGAGGAAATAATTGCAAACTATATATCCAATAATGAAATAATATGCAGAATATACAAGGATCTCAAAAAATTTAACAACATAAAAGAAGCAATCCAGCTTAAAAACTGGCTAAGAATATGTTTTAAAAAGATGTTCAGTATACAAGCTCTCAGGAAAACAAAAATAAAAACCTCAGGGACGTTTCACCCCACCTCAGTTACAATGACTGCCATTCAAAAATAAAAACAATACAAAATGCTAGTGAGGATGTGGGGGGAAGGCACTCTAATACACTACTGGAGGGAATGGAAACTGGCCAAACCATTATGGAAGACAATATGGAGATTCCTCAGAAATCTGAACATAGATCTACTACATGACCCAGTCATTCCACTCTTAGGATTTTACCTAAGGAAATAAAATTAGTAGGTGAAAGAATTTTCTGTAGCCCCATGTTTCTAGCAACTCGATTCACAATAGTTAAGATATGCAATCAACCCAGATATCCATCAACTGATGACTGGATAAGGAAGTTGTAGCATATTTGCATATATATATATATATATATGCAATAGAATACTACCCAACCATAAACATTCAAATATATATATATATATATATATGCAATAGAATACTACCCAACCATAAACATTCAAATCTTGCCTTTCACAATAAGATGGATACAACTGGAGACCATTATCCTCACTGAAATAAGTCATCCCCCAAAAGGCAAATACAATATCTCTTCACTGATGTGTGGTAACCAATACAAGACAACAAAAAGTAACGAATATGAATAAAACTGGTATTTTCATACTTGATTCTTGCTTATAGTTCTTGTCCATACTTCTGAAGAACAGTGTTTTTTTCTACTTGTTGAATTCTTTATTTAGTGGAAGGGTAAACTCTTGATTTTAAAGTAAGTTGTAAGTATGTCATCATAAAAATTAAAAGACAAGAGAAAGAATGGGAATGAGGGAAGGGAAGAAGGGTAGATTTGGAAGTATTATGTTCTTAAAACTGTAAATACGAAATATATGAAAAAATTTCCCTTTATATATGTTCAAAAGGTTTAAAAACAGAAGAAAATTTCGTTAAAATAAGCCCTTTAATTTTATTTTCCATTAACATCTTTATTTACCTTCATGACAAAATTTGCAATAAAACGTACTGCACATTTCATGTTTCAAATACTTGTTACAGTACGAAGAGATTGTTTATGAGCAGCAGTTTCTATAGCATGTTATTTGGTGAGTCATTCAAAGATGCACTAAGGTAATGACATGGGCGTTAAAACTGTGTTTTAAAATAAAAACAAAAGTAGCATAAGTCCACCTTACATTAGGAATTTAGGACTTCAAATATTTGCTAAACTCTACCAATTATGTAGCTGTTGGGACAAGACATTCCCTTTGCCATTTCTAATGACTTTAAAAGCTGTGATACAGAGTAAATACAACACTAGGCCATTACTGATCTCTGAAATAATTTTCTATGGCGCCTACTTACTAAGCAAAATACAAAAGGATATTAATTTAAAAGATTATCTTGATTTTCTAATAAAAAAGATTTATACTGTGTTAGTTGCTTCAAATAATGTGATTTCAGGATGACTCTAGCATATTTTAATGAAGATACATTTCGTTTATTTGAAGGTAGAGTTAGAGAGAGAGAGAGAGAGAGAGAGAGAAGCTCTTATTCAGTGATTCATTCCCCAAAATGCTACAACAGTCAGGGCTGCATCAGGCAGAAGTCAGGAACCAGGGGCTTCATCAGTCTCCTGTGGGCATGCAGGAGCATAAGCAGTAGGTGAGGAATACATTAAAGATTAATAAACTTACACATATTTCTCATTAGAAGATTTGCTTGAGTCACAGGTTAAGAGAGTGGCTGTGGCCCAGTGAGTTAAGCTGGCACCTGGGATGTGTGCATCCTACATCAGAGTTCTAGCTCTTTCCTGCTGATTTGCAAGGAGGAAGGAGCTGCTAGCCAGGGTTCTTGTGGCCCTCTTACCTGAGTGGAACCCAGATGAAGTTTTGGGGTACTGACTTGACATATCTTAGTTCTAGATGCTGTGAACAGCAAATGGAACATCTCTCTCTCTCTCTGTCTCTCTCTCTCTCTTGCTCTAGTTTTCAAATAAACAAGTAAAGATATTTTTCAAAAATTTTAACTTATCTAGTATTGCCATTTGAGGACAAGAAAGAGGAAAACAAAACTTAAGGACAAGTTAAAGCTTTCTTGGAGGTTGGCCAAAGAGTTTTAGCTCAACAGTTCTTTCTCCTGTTGGTCTAAACTTGCTAAGTAGTTATAATTATATTTTCAAAGAATAATGTGCTGTTACATGTCAACATCCTCTCTCCCTCCCTTGGGAGCAGGCATTGTTAAGTGTACCTTCCCTCATCATGTTTCCCAACACTCCCCGAATGAAACAGCAATGGTTTCAAAAGCAAACAAGCAAGTTTTTGCATTCATCCTCTGGTTCAAAAATATGATTAATCATATCTTGCAAGTGAATCATTAAAATATTCAGAAAATCAGCAGCATGCAGCTTAAACACCTTTGGCAGACTGTTTTTACAAAATTAAGTTTGGACCACACACGGATTTTTTTCCCTCTTTCATCTTAGCCCTTTTCTTTCTCTTCCCATGGAACCTGAGCTGCTCTATATCTTCCCCTGCCAGATGATGTAGTGTCTTGCATCACCTTATTAATCTAGATGTAAGGCATTAGTTTCAAACCAGAAAAACCCATGTTTAGGCAGGCCACTTATTTTTAAATATCTTTTCACAATGCCTACTTATTTCAAGGCAATTACACTACAATGAACTAATAAGTCCCATCCTATTTATACTAGATATACTTTTTTCTCCATTGCCAAAAGCCATGCATAAAAAGTTTAACTTTGTGTACTCATCCATATATTGTGATGCCTTGCCAACCCTCCCCAGACAAAAATATATGAAGGTCTTGCCACCTTTTTGCTAACAGAAAAAATTGAGAATATCATAGTCTGAATTTTGTCTTGAGACTAGTAAAGTTCTCCTGCCAACCCCATAAAAGAGGGAGGTGGAAAACTGTTCTTTCCAATGTAGTCCTGTCTCTAATAATGTGAAGCCTCTGTCTGGCCAAAGGAAAGATGTATATTTTTTTCAGGTGAGGAAAAAGTGGAAATTCCAGAATTTGCCATTTTGTGATGATGGTTTCCAGTATGAAATAATTAACGCCAAGTCAAACCCTCCAAAACTTGCTTTATTCCTATAAATCCATATGTGGAATTAAGAATACCCCCAACTTTCCATTCTGGCAAATAGAGTGTATTTCTAGACTTTAACTCCTGGGTTTTCGAAGAAGAAAGTTCCCTTGCTCCTCTCCGTTCTTCGGATGCAACCAATCCACTTTCCCTACTAATTTCAGGCTTGGGATATGGGTTGGAGAGACCAGGTGAAAGTTGATTTCACATCTCCACTGGATTTCTTGTTACTTTTCCATTTTTCCTCTCTGGAAGCAAATCTCTTAAAGGATATGACTTTTTCTTTTTCTTTCTTTCTTACCTCTCCTCACACCCCTGTCCTTGAAGCAGCAACAACAGCAACAGTTTCTTCTAACATGCAGAGGTCTCTCTGGGTGCTTGAAAGAATAAAGCCATTGTTCTAGGCTACACAGCCCAGCTGCCAGGGCACAAGTCTGGCCCACGGCAGCGTCATGAAAAGCATTTTGTGGTTCTTACACACCTGGGGACCAGGTGGGGATGTATCAAAACAAACTAGGAGAGGAGAGAGTGTGACGGATCATTTGCTACACCAGTTAAACCTCTTTCCAAATCTGCTTCCCCTCCTCCACCTTTTAAAATTTTTTTCATTACTGCTTATGCTGGGGCGCCAGTTTCCTGAGGGTAACACCCACCTTGTGATGATTTTTTTTTTTTTTTTTTGTCCTTACAGGTTTGAGCTTGAAGAAAAATCAGAAAGCTTTTCTGAAGTGTGGTGTAAGCCTCTGTACCTGTGAAAGCTAAATGCTGCACAGAGTGTATGGGTCAGAAATTATTTTCCCCTAAGTCAACCCAGGAGAGGATTATGGTCTTTGTATTTGGAGCTTGAGCCTCAGGAAAGTTGACCCAGAAGCAGTTTACTTTTACCTTGTCTATATTTAAATCAGAAAAGGACCCCCAATGCTTTCCAGGAAAGCAGACATCAACTATGGGAACCTCTTCTTTTAGGCTTACTAACTGAAATTACTCCTTATGAAATCCTCTAATTATACCTTGAGAAGCAGCATGTTCATGTCACAAAAGCTGCTATGAAAGCTCAGTGAAGGTAACACACAGGTTCAGCTTTGTAGAAACACTTTCAGGAGCTGTATCTGGAACCTCTGAAGTCTGAACTCATGACACCCCTCAGGAGTGTTAGCTCCCTGTGAACTCAGGATAGACTCATCAAGAAAGTCCCAAAGCAGAGGTGGATGTCTGAATGAACCGCTCTTTGCCATGGGCCCTCACTATTCTTGAAGTTCTCCTAAGAAGTGACACCCACTGACACAAGTCTGATTTTTTAAAAATTATTTTCCATGATACAGGTTTACAGCTCTAGGGATTTCCCCCTCCACTTCTCCTTCCTCCCTCTGCGTTATTCCCTTACCCACTGTTTTCCCCACATTACTAAAACAGTACAGTTCTTCAGCAACAATCCCAAGTTCAACATTATGCTATTTAACGGTATCCTGGCATTGTACATAGAAGCAATAATAGAAAGTCTAGTATCCTATTGTCAAGGTATATTTAACAGTTTCATTGCGAGTCCTCCTTTTATTTGGGAGTAGGGATGCATACTGCAATTGTATCTTCACTTCTGGGTATGCTAGTCTATTCTACAGTTCACTCATGAGAATATATGTATAAACTTGTTCACCTATATATCTGTTTTCTTGCATTTTACATGAAGGTTGCCTTGTATCAGAGAGAACATCTGATATTTGTCCTTTTTGGGATTGACTTAATGGTTTCTAGTTGGGATCATTTAGTTGCCAATGGCACAATTTTATGTGGAGTAAATATGCCACAGTTTCTTTATCCTCTTTCAATGGGCATCTGGCATCTTTAAATATCTTTGCTAGCGTGAACTGTGCTGCTATACATACAGGATTGTAGGTCACCTTCTCATATGCAAATTTTACTTCCTCTGGATATATTCCCAGTAGTGGGACAGCTGGGTCATATGACAGATCAGTTTCCAGTTATCATCCCCCATACTGGCTTCCGTAAGGATTATCAAACTGCAGTCAATGTGGCAGCTAAGAGGGCCCACACCAGGGACTCATTTCTTGAGTTCCAAGTTTGTTGATGTCATTAGCAAATAAATGACTTGGGTCAAATCACTTAAACTTTCCACATTTAACTTCAGACACTACAGAAAATAGGTATACTTGCGTTTGTCTCATAAGGTCCTTACGAGGGTTAAATGAGATAATATACATACACAGTGAATAAACTGGCAATACACACACAGTAAATGCCACTTAATATTATTTTATATACCTGTTATTTTTTTATAGAGCTATAATAGTGTATATTTTACATCACAATAAAATAATTGCTTTATAATACTTAGATTTAAAATAGACTTATATATTTACACAGAGAGGGCTGAACTGAAAGAAGGCAAAGACCTGTTTTTTCTCCTTGCTTATGTCCCACAAACTACGGGCCATATGATGATACAACTTCACTTCACCTTCTTCATTTGTAAAACAAAGAGAACAATTGGTCTTCATGCTACTTCCGGGTCTTTCCCCAAATGCATAATTTAGCATGTCATTTCATGGCATGAACACACTATAGAGCAAGCATCATACTTTTGATTCATTTCCTTACATTTAAATATCAGACAAAAAACATTCCCATTTGCTGATGACACCAGCACATTTTAGCAAGATTAAATAATTTGCCAAATAGTGCAAGCTCCTCATTGGCAGTAATGAAAGTCGTATGCAGGCTTTAACCACTGTGACTCCCAGTCTGTTCAGTAAGGGATTCATTAATAAAATCAACAACAATGGTCTCTATTTTAACCATCCAAATACATAAAAGTAAAACTCATAAACACAAAATGCTAAATCAGTTCTCTATTAGCAGAATGGCTATTTTCACCCCCGCAAAGATTAATAAGTGTGAGAAGCTAAATTTAAATCTACAATTGGCCAGAGATTTAACTAATACAGCTCTGTTTTGGAAGGAAGCTTTTAAAAGGCCAGAACTCAACTTTTCAAGTTAGCAGGATTCAAGCTTTCAATGCTTTCCTTTCTCCTTCCCTTTAACTAAATTCAACTTTGTATTTTTCATCTTGTTTTTGGAGTCTTTCCAGGTCACCTCTGCTTAGAAACACAAGGCCCTTGGCACTGAACTTTTGGGAATGTGCCCACATCTGCCTCTGAATGTCTGACTGTCTACCTTTGATGCTGCATTCAACACCTAACTTAAAACAAAGCAGTGCTTGAAACAAAAAGCTACTCAGAGCACAATGGCTCCAGCTCACCAACCAGGGGCCCCAATGATAAATATCTTGAGCAAAGAGGTCTGAAAACCCTAAACAGTTCAATATTTCAAGATGAGGCTGACCAATTTTCATTGGGGAGAGCAAAAGGAGCAGAGCTAAGGTTATACAGGAAGAAAGGAATAAATGATGATGACAGCTGTGCTGATGCATTGTTTTTTTAAATGATTCTGAAACATTCTAAGTATGCTGATGTCAAATAGCTACTTCCCAAAGCGAACAGTGTTTTGTTCCTCTGTATATGTGCTTTTATTTATAATAAGTTTCTCATATTGACATGATACTCTAATTTAAAATGTGAAATCATTATTCTTCCCCTTATTTCTTTGGAATTGAATATGTCATTCATCATCTTGGTGGTCCTAGGAAAATTCCCTGGAATCTTCACCCACCTTTTCAATAGTTTCATATCCATATGGTAACAATATTACCACAAACAAATTCCTGCTACCAGAGACCTCAAGTGATTCAACTTCAGCCCTATATTCAGCAATCTTTTCTTGTCCTTAAGAAGGATATTTTCATCTCTAATTTACTGGAAGAAAATGCATGTGCTAGAACTAAAGTAATATCTTCAGAATATAATCTATTTCCCTAGGACAGAGGGTGACCACTTGTGTAAATAGGGGAACAAGATAGAAGAGGCCAGAGCATGTCTGTGTTCCAAACAAGATGACCTCAGCACAGCTTAGAAGAACAGTTACAAAAGCATGCTGATGGAAGAGCAGGCTGTTACAGCTAGAGCTCTATGCATTTGCTTTTGAACAATAGCTTTCTTATTCCAGGAGCCTGCTGTGGTTTGGAAAACAGACTGCGTCCCTAAGGTTCATGTGTTAAAACCTGGTCCCCATGGTGGTGCTACTGGAGGGAGGAGGAGCTGTTAGGGGGTGGGATCTAGTAAGAGGTCTTTAGGTAAGTGGGGGCACAATCTTGGATCATAGGTCTTGGATAATGTAGTTACGAAAGCCTGAGTTTGGTCTCTGTATCCTTCTCTGTTTTCTGGTTCCTGATGAAACCCTTCTCTACACTTAGTACACTCTCCACCAGAGAGCCCTTCACTAAGCCTGAAACATATCAGTTGGACTTTTAGCCTACAGAAAAAAACATGAGCTAAATAAATTCTTCTTTCCTTCTTAAGTATTTTTTCAAGTATTTTGTCACATTAATGAAACACTAACACAGAGCTTGAAGATAGTTCTGAAATGAGGACAGGAGTTTCTACTGAAAAAGAAATGAAAGACAATGTGCTGGGGCTTCACACATTCTGGAAGAACACCTCCAGCTCAAAACACTGTCAGTTTATGTTGAGCATTTCAAGTGCATCAATAGCAGCATGGCATGGTTCTAGTTAAAGACCCAGGTAAATACAAGAAGGCCTTGATTCCTTGATTTCCTATCCTCTTGCCTTGTTTTCTTTCTTCTTCTTTTTTAACTGCAGTATTTTCATTTCTCCATTTATAAAGGTTTCTGGGAGAGGACTTAACTTTTCCACATTAAAAACAGAAATAAAGAAATATTTGTCATGTCTTAAAGAATTGATGACTGTTTATAAAAAAAAACTATTTAAGTGAAGGACATGAGTAAATTATGTTGTTAATTAGCTGGTGACTTCAGAAAAGTTTAAAGCTTTCAGAGCTTCAATTTCCTCACTTAAAATGGACAGAATGAAACCAAATGAAAGCTAGGGCCTGAGGCCATAAAGGCAACACAGTGGCTACATGTTTGTGGCACCAGGACTCCATTTCTGAGGCTGGTTTGAGTCCGGGATGCTCCACTTCAGATCCATCTCCCTGCATACACATCTGGAAAAACAGAAGATAGCCCCTCTGTTGGGGTCCCATCACCCACATCTGAGACATGATGGAGTTCCAGGCTCTTGCCTTTGACCCTGCCTAACACCGTCTGTTGTGGCCATTTGTTGAGTGAACCAGAGTAAGAACGATCTCTGTCTCTCCTTCCTTGCTCTGCTACTTTGCCTTTCAGAGAAACTTTTTTTTTTTTTAAAAATCTAAGGCCATTTTTACTTCTAAAGTTTCTAATGAGTACAAGTTAATCAAACAGGACCTCTTCCATATTCCCAGGGCCATCAAGGTTTGGAATAACTGTAGCTATCATTTCCTAAATACTTATATGTTTCAAGCATTGTGCTGAGATTTTTTAAAGATTTATTTATTTTTATTACAAAGTCAGATATACAGAGAGGAGAGACAGAGAGGAAGATCTTCCATTCAATGATTCACTCCCCAAGTGACCACAACGGCTGGTGCTGCGCCAGTCCAAAGGCAGGAACCTGGAACCTCCTCTGGGTCTCCCACACGTGGGTGCAGGGTCCCAAAGCTTTGGGCTGTCCTCGACTGCTTTCCCAGGCCACAAGCAGGGAGCTTGATGGGAAGTGGAGCTGCCAGGATTAGAACTGGCGCCCATATGGGATCCCGGGGCGTTGAAGGCAAGGACTATAGCCGCTAGGCTACGCCACTGGGCCCTGTGATTTTTTAATGTCATTTCTGATCTTCTCAGTGACATTTAGAGATAGATGTGAATTTCATTTTACAGGTGAGAAATCTCTGACTTGTATAAAGTCACTCAGTAAGGGACAACCCAGAGTTCCCACCTTTACATATCAAGCTCTTTTGTTGCTTAAATTGCTCCCTGTTCAAGCATGCTTCAAGGAAGGCATTGGCAATGGACTGATGATCATACCAATCCTAGCCAAAACAGGTCTCCAATGGTTATATGCAGTATCCAAGAAAATGAACAAATGGTGACAATCATGAGGACTTACTTCTTACTTCTAAGAGTTCATGTTTGTAAGGTACTTACACCAGTACATGACACAGTGCACCCACTACAAATGTTTATCAAACTAAAACAAAAATTTTAAGACAATTCAAGCAGCATCAGGCTAATGGATATGATATCCAGCAGGACAGAGGTGAGGCACTGATTGGTGGGATTAGACCAGGGGTAAAGCCAAACAGGAGAGCATCAACCAAAGCAAGGGAAGAGGACACACAGTGGGCTGGAGTTTTGACCAAGCTTTGCTCAATACGCAGTTTGAGTGGCATCAATATTTTGCTCCTCACTAACAATCTGGGGGCATCTACTGCCCCTCAGATTCACGGGTGATCAGAGTTAATATTCTTTGAAGTGACAATGACTCATGAGATGTGGAAGAGAGTGGCAGCTGCTAAAGAGCCACTCGTCTAACCTATGAAATACCCATTAGTTAATGTGTATGTCCACTTTTGGCAGTAGGCAAATAAGTGGCTGCTTATCTTCTTACTATTCTTGAGACACCTAGACCCAGGGAGATTAGGTCAAGGTGAACATGAATATGAAAACACTGAGTCTGAGTGATCAGACCAAACCTTCAGAGTCAGAAGCAGCTCTGTTCACCTCGCCTATCTCTTTATTTCCTGCAGAAGCCAAAGTCATGCATTTCTGCTTAGTAGAAGCATAACCACAGAGCTTCAAAGAGGCCCTCCAGGGAACTGTGCTGAAGCACTCCATTAGGATGGATGCATGCTTCCAGGCTCCCCTGCTGGGTTTCTTTCTGGACTCCTTGGGCTTTGAGCTCAGATCATTTCTTGGACACTTCTTTTCCAGGATGTGGTGTGCTCAGACTTGGCACTACTATTAATGTTTCCAGCTCTACATCACTATTGCTCAATTTTCTAGTCTCGTCGATCCACTTATGCCTTCCCCATGACTTTGCCTTGCTATGCCTTTAACAGCTTAAATGCCCACAGGAAACTCTGGAGTTTCCACACACAATTCCTAATTCCTTGTTGTCATTCCAAGTATTCAAGATCTGTCCCCTCTGTGTGGGATGCCAAAATTTAGCCTATCATAATTATCATTAAAACATCCTTGTACATTTCAGATGTCCATCGAATATGTAGAAAATTGCAACATTGAAAGATGTGTACAGACATGGTCCAGAAGGTGTCATTAGAAATACTCAAAATGTGACTTGAAAGAGACAAAGCATCAGGCCAGGAAAAGTTAGATTACTCCTTGGAGGATCTGGAGTTTTCATGAGTAGGATGTAGTACATGAATAAGAAATAAATCATTAGAGCTTAAAGAATTTCAGTTGAACAAAAGAACTTTAGTTTTTGGTGAGCAAAACTCTGAATTTTGGTGATTAAGATATTTTCCATCCATATGACAAGGAAAGTGGGTTTCAAATTGCAATAGACACCCGTCAGAGCCATTATCCAATGTTTCCTAAAACAAACCAAATACTGCTGGGGAAAAGTTCATGATTTAGTTATTTGTATGAAGCTGAAGAAATACAAAGTTGGATCCTAGCAAGAGAAATTCTGTTGGACCTCTGGGGAGATTTCCACATAGGGAATTCTGAACACGCTTCCCAGGAGAGCAAAAACACCTATTGTATTCTGCAGATGGAGCTGTCTGAGAAATAGATGGAATCACTGTGTGTGCAGTAGGGTGAAGGACTCGATAAATGGAACTTTTTCAAGTCCAAAAAACAAAGGATCCTGGGCCAGATCAAATGCATCACAGTTTATTACATCTTTTGAGACAAATTCTAAGAAGCTTAAAGAGCTCAGATGGTGTTTCCTGCTCACTAGTGCACAAAGCTTTGAAATAAGTTTTCAACTCCTCATTCTTTATTCAAACTTCTGTGATACAGACACGTGAGAAGGTAAAAATCCAAAGGAAGGTTTAGAACTAAGAACCATGTTAGTTCAATGGCACTGATTAACTCTGACAAAATACATTCTCTGAGAGTAATCAATCAGGATTATATAATCTCTTGGTTGACCAAAGGAGGTTGATTTTATGCCAAACTGGCTCCTGCTAGGCTAGTGCTTGTAATGGATACTCACTTCATTGGCTATTGGGGTTCATATTGAGAAGCAGGCAATCTCATTTTTAGATATTAATGTCTGAAGGACAATGGGAAAATGAGGGAGAATGAAAGCAAAGAAGTAAAGGCTGAGGATTAGGTTTGAAAAGTAAAAAAGGGAGAAACAGTCTTAAAAGATTTCAGAAGGGGAAAACTTTCTTAAAAAACATCCATAAGCTATACAAAGCCAACAACCCAGCTCATGTACATATTTAAGTGAAAGACTTTCTTGCAGGTAATGAAAAATATATACAGTACAATGCAAATTCTATTCACTTCCATTGCACAGAAAGTTCAGCTTGGTCATCTGAGTGCCAGTGGCCATATTCTGGGAAGTACCAACAGATCAGGCCTTGGTAGAAAGAAGCACAAAGAGTAAGAGCTTGGGGTGTACTCTTCCTTGAGTTTAGTTTCTTTGAAACTCAGGACAGGGAAAGAATTAATTCTTGATTCAAACAGGATGCAACATTCAAGGGAAGAAACTCTTGACTTCAGTGAAACAGCCCCTGTCCTCAATTTTTTCTTAGTCCTGGACTTTTTATATGTTGAGGCTTCAGAAGATACCAAGTAATTAAATTCAAATCAAGCCAGGATTCAGGAAAAAAGTAACCATTAATATTCAGATTTTCAAAGTTTATGTATGCTTCTCCCAAAAGACATAACCATATTGCAAGGAAGAGACCTGCCCAGGGCTAGTCATGCTTGCCATCTCCTCATCCCACAAAATATGTCCATGTACCATAATTGGATTTATTAAAGGTTAAAAAGTGAAAAGTAAAGGTTAAAGTTTAACAGTGATACATAATATTACAAGCAAAAGTGATGAAATTTTTCAGATTTATTTTTTTATTGAAAGTCAGATTTATACAGAACAGGACAAAGCTAAAGATCTTGCACCTGCTGGTTCACTCCCCAAGTGGCTGCAATGTTTGCAGCTGAGCTGATTCAAAGTCAGGAGCCAGGAGCTGCTTCTGGATCTCCTACTGGGTGCAGAGTTCCAAGGCCTTGGGCTGTGGCTGTCCTACACTGCTTTTCTGAAAGTGAAGTGGAGCAGCTGGAATATGAACCGGTGCTCATATGGGATCTCCACACATGTAAGGTGAGCAAATTTAGCCACTAGGCTACCACACCAGGCCCCAAATAATAACATTCTAAATTATAAATATCTAAAAGAAATGCAGATGCAATGAAATGAGGTGCAAAATGTAATAGACCTTCCTCTTTATCCTTTCCATGCTATTCATTTCCATTTCCACAAATGTTATGGCTATAAGTAGTTGATATTTATGACTAGTTCCTGAGTATGATAGTGTGAATGATCACTAACCAATAGAAAATATATGTTAAGAGAGGTCAATTTGTACACTCTTAAGTTATAAAAGAGGCACAATGGGAGATTTAGAACAGAAAATCCCATTTATTCTTATTTATAACTAAGTTATAATTACACTGGGCTGGGGCCACATCTTTATTATTTTTTGCATTCATGTCTAATCTCATATATAGTTATTGGCAGAGGAGTTTCATAGAAATGGAAAAAAAATAGGGAACTGGGATTAGGCTAGAAGGAGCAAAGTGACAAGTGTAACTGCATGAAATTTTATGCAACTCATATTTTTGGTCAGATATGGCATCTCTCACACCAAAGAGATTCTAGAAGAACATATCATTTGGCATCCTATTACCAAAGAAAATTAATCAAGCCAACATGGACACCAACCAAATGCATATGTTACCTAAAAAAGGAAAAAACCTCTTAGTGCCAATAGATATTTTTCCTTAAATATGATAATTTTATTTCATGCTTACATTGTTCAGCTTTCTCCTTCTTTATTTTATATATCACTTTTTATGTCTACATAAGTAATATGGAAACATTTATCCATTAGGTTCATTAAACTATATAATGTACTTGCACAGAACTGTAATTGATTTAGAGGTATACTGTGAAGCAATGGAGGACTAGTTTAACTGACTTGATTTCTAAAATAATATAACCATGCATAAAGTTATTGTTATTAAGTTTATATTATTCAAATCAAAATTTGCAGATATTATACTTAAAATTACTTATCAGTGTACCTTGCCAGAGTTATAATATTGTGTGATAAGTACCATCACACAGGAAGTAAAAAGGGCTAGAGGGGACATTCGTTCTAAATAAGGAAGGCCAGAAAATACTTTCCAAAAGGAAGTAATTTGGAATACAGAACTTGATGACAAAAATGATAGAACATGAGGAACAACATCAACTAGGCAGAAGGAACAGAATAAATCAAAAATCAGAAAATTAATGACATACAACTTTCAGTGATGGGTCACTTTTTATTAATTAAAACTGCACCACAAAACTGAAAGATGTACTGCAAGTGAGGATAGAGAAATGAGCAGGGACCAGCTTGGAGACACTTTGCAAACTCTATAGGGGATTTGAGTTTTTATCCCAGGAACAATTTGGAGGTGTTAAAGTATTTGAAATAGGAAGTAGAATGTTGAAATATGAACTAGAAGATCACCTTGGCTGCAGTATTGGATGTATCCTCAGTATAGAAGAGCAGGTAGGTCATCTATGGAGTGAAGGGAGCTCTGGTGTAGGACAATGTCTGTAGCGGTCATTGAAATGAAGAAAATGTGAACTGAGGGTAGAGACAGACAAATAAACTTAACAGAGCTTGGTGTATCCTTGGGTTATAGAAACTACAGTTCTTAAAAATGTTAAGAATCAGGCCTGGCACGACAGCGTAATGGTTAAGGTCTTCGCCTTGAATGCACCGGGATCCCATATGGGCGCCAGTTCTAATCCCAGCAGCTCCACTTCCCATCCAGCTCCCTGCTTGTGGCCTGGGAAAGCAGTCGAGGACGGCCCAAAGCCTCGGGACCCTGCACCCGCGTGGGAGAACTGGAAAAAGTTCCAGGTTCCTGGCTTTGGACTGGCGCAACACCAGCCGTTGAGGTCACTTGAGGAGTGAATCATTGAATGGAAGATCCTCCTCTCTGTATCTCCTCCTCTCTATACATCTGCCTTTTCAATAAAATACATAAACCTTTTTTTTTTTTAAGTGTTAAGAATCTGGGTCTGGCACACTGGTCAATTGCCTAATCCTTTCCTTTCAAGGGATGGATCCCATGAGGGCGTTGGCTTGTGTCCCGGCTGTTCCACTTCACATCCAGATCCCTGCTTGTGGCCTGGGAAATTAGGAGAAGATGGCCCAAAGCTTTGGAACCTGTACTCAGGAGAAGCTCCTGGTTCCTGACTTTGGATCAGTTCAGTTCCGATCATTGTGACTGCTTGGGAAGTGAACCAGCGAATGGAAGAGAGGGAACTTAAAGGTGGAAACAAAGAATGAAACCAATTCTGTGAGTGCTCAGGAAGCCCTGAGTGAACTGAGAATACTAACAACAGGACAAAAATATAGAGACAGGAAATGAGCCAAAGGCAGATGGTCCTGTGGAAGACCAAGGGAAGCACAGGCTGATGATTGCCTTCTCTGTACTAAGAATGAGGGGATGAGTTGGATTCAGTGCTTGAAGTCAAAAGCTTCCCTTGAACAGAGTGCAACAACTATGGAGACCAGATCAATGATTGGGCAGTTTTGCGGTTCCCTTTGAGGTAGCCAACCATGCACTGACAGTGAAAGCAATACTGAAAGCAGTAAGTTTTCCTTCACTGACCTTTAGGAACCTAAAGAATCAGTGCCCCGTCATTTTTTCCCCACTCTCCAACCCATGCCACGCCTGCTCATCTGCACACCTGTCAGAGCTGACACAACCCAGCCCAGGTGGAGTCCAGGAATCCAAATTTGGCTGAGACAGAGTTTGGCCAATTTCCAGCATTCCATAATATATTCAGCACTTCTACAACTCTTCCTTGCTGTGTCTCCAGATGCTTGCCTTTGAAGATACAGCCACTGTAGATCACTCAGAGGGAAGTTATTATTTCTTCTATAAAACGTAGCACCAGTGATTATCAATACAATGAAACCTGTTTGTTCCATACATTCAGGTTATGGAGCAGAAATTTTGGATTGTGGTAAAGTAAGTCTAGCACTTGTCTCCCAGAATTTAAATCCTAATTTTACAACCAACTAACAGAATGACCCTGGGTTTACTGAATAATCACACTGTGATGCAGCTGACTCATCTGTAAACTGAGAGCACAATAGAATAATGGAGATTATATTATAATCTACTACTACATGAATTCACAAAATGAACTGCTTAAAATAAAGAATTGAGAACACTTTTTAAAAAGATTTATCTATTTTTCTTTTTTAATTCGAAAGGCAGGTTTACAGAGAATGAGACAGAAAAAGATCTACCATCTGCTAGTTCATTCCCCAAGTGGCTGCAGTGGCTGGAGCTGAGCTAATCCTGATCTGAAGCCAGCAGCCAGGAGCTTGCTCCAGGTTTTCCACACAGGTGAAGGGTCCCAAGGCTTTGGGCCATCCTTTACTGCTTCCCCAGGCCACAAACAGGGAGCTGGATGGGAAATGAAGGAGCCAGGAAATGAACCAGTGCCCACATGAGATTCTAGTCCATGCAAAGTGAGTGATTTAGCCAATAGGCCATAACATCAAGCCCAAGAATCGTTTTCGGTACACAGGGAGGTTCTCGTGAGTGGGAATGTTGTGATTATAATTTTAATATCATTGTTGGAGCCGTTTCTATTCCCACTGCATCTGCTGAGATGCACTTCTCTACAAAGATGATCTGATACTTATTTATCAGTAGATGAAATCTAAAATATAATCTAACATTTGCATTGACTTTCAAATCACTTTTTCCATCTATAAAAACAGACTTCGAGATATGTTAAAAAAATCTATGACGTAAAAGACTATGTGTTGTCTAAAGGATTTTATATAAACCACATGGCTCTGCTTTTATATAGTTAGCCCTGCAGATCATTATCTTGAACACTGTGTTGCTTTTTTTCTTCTCAATCCTACAGTAACTGTATTATACTCTTGAAAAAAATGTAAATGTCCAAGCATCTTTTTTGAGTGGCTTCATCTATTTGGATCATTTATTCTCCACTTCAGCTTCAGTCTATTCATGTGTATAGGCTTTTGAGTAGAAAAATGACAGCCCTTGGTAAAATAAAATTGAAATTATGATTTCCCCCTCAAAGAAAAAAAAAAGTCCAACCAACCCACACAGTCTACTTAAATTCTCTTATAACTTATCTTACAGACAAAACAGTACTTCTCAAAAACCAACTCTGAGTTACTTTTTAAGTTCAACTACCTGAAGCACAAATGCATCAGATTTTACTTAAACTCTATGGTCTGAGTTTTGGTTTAAGATCTTGGTATTTTGTTAACTTACAGCCCACCCTTTGTGTAAGACAACCAAACCTGAACGTATCTACACATCTTCATAAAGACTACTCAAAAAATCTGTTTCAGAAATATTCCTCCCATAATTAATTATTCCCTCTCATAAGACTGTATGAAACTATCTTACTTTTTGTTTCCTCTTTGTGGACATATTTCTGTAACTTCCCCAATTCCATTAGGCAAGCTTTAAAATCTTAAACTATAATCTTGTTGCTCTATGAAAATCTAAAGATATTTAAAAATCCATGTTTTATTTAGCTGTGCCTCCAAACACACTGAAAGTCTCAGTCATAACACACAGTAGTCCTTGTGTATCTATAGGCACCACAACTATAAATCTGACAAACTGTACATTGAAAATGCTATTTAAAATGTGTTTATACCCCACATGTACAGGCATTTTCTTTTTTTTCCTTTTTTTTTATTCATTGATTACATTGTATTATGTGATACAGTTTCGTTGGAACTGGGAATCACCCCACTCCTCCCCCTGCCATCCCCCCATGTGGAATATTCCACGTCATTGCATATCCACTGATCAAGTACAGTTGAGATTCCCTCTTTGCAAGCATAAACTAAACATAGAGTCCAACATCTTATAGTCCAGTCTAGTTCCTCAGCTTTCTGGGGAGACCCTGACAGGTTCTTTGTCATTATTCCTTAACTAATGCAGTGTAACCACCACTTACATTGTATTTACACTGCTTTAGGTCTTATAAAGTTGTCTAGAAATTGAAGTATATGGAGGAAAATAAAACAATTTTTATGCAAACACTGTACTCTCTTATATAAGGAACAGGAGAAACAGCAATTTACTCTCTCAGTAAGTGCGGGGGGGAGGGTTCCTAAATTAATCTTCTGTGGATAGCCAAGGATGATTTTATTTAAAAGTATTTAACATACATATGGCATGCCTAGTTACATTTTTCATTTCTGAAAACATACTTTGAGAAAACTTGGTTCTAAAAAAGAAACACATTAAGGTAATTTAATGTAGGCAGTGAATAGTAATATTGTCCACAACGAGACCTTCCAGTGTTTGAAACTTTTAGGTTTCCAGGTCTTGTTCTTTTATTCAATTGTCTTCGGGCCATCTTTCCTCAGAAAGTTTGGTTATAGTCCTTAGACACATACAATACCTCTCAATAGATTACTGTGAGCTTACTGCAGAGTAGAACACATTACTTTCCTAATCTGGAATGAATCAATATCAGGAAGTTGGTTGTTAGTAAAAACAGGGCAACAGGAGTTCAATAGTAGCTTAGCATATTTTCATTTTAATGTGGTAACTTGTCTTAATTCAACAAATTTAGGCTTATAACCAATATAAAAATGTAAATATCTTAACCCTTTCCTCTTAGAATTGGAGTTCAATAGCTAAGAAAAACAGATTTGTTATTACTTCTTGAGTGCCATTATCATTCCATGGAGATGCTCACACATTTGCTTAACGTGTTGTTGCACAACCTCCCTATTGTTAGCAGGTCAAGTCCAAGTAGCAAGAGCTTGTATTATCTTCATATGCACAAATTTCAAAATAGTTTGCATTTAGATAACCTCCTCATAAATTCATTTTCTGCAAACTTTATGAAGGATATGTAAATGTGTGTATGTATGTAGATATATATGTATAGAACTCTTTGACTGTTAGATTGCTGTGTGGATGGGTTCCATGTTTGGTTAGTGGAAGAATAAAAAATAGTCTAAATGAATAACTGGAGAGGATATGCAAGAAAATGACCAAAACAAGACGTTTTTCTTTCCAAAATTTAATATTAAAAAATCTGTTTTTCTAATGGATTGCCACCTTTTTTCTTTTAATAGGAGCATTAGCTCTACAGAAAATGAGAGAGAGAGTTTCATTCTCTTCCATTTCTGTTTCTTTCCAAGTGACCCAAATTGATAACAGACTTTGTTTGTTGAAAGGTTATTCTGACTGCCATGTGAATCTGGAAGAAACACAGAAACTAGATAGATGACCTGGTTTATTTAAAAAATGATTTGTAAGTACATTCAGTTTTGAAAATACAAACAAAATATAGACTGTGAGATGCCATTTTTAGGACTACTATCTTTAAATTTACTATCCTTCCAATAATGCAGCTTATAATTTCAGAATTAAAGTGGAAACAGCCACATTTTAAACAAGCCACAATAGAAATAACTTTTCTGGTATAATTTTTTTCATGATTCACAAAGTAATGTGCAAAGACATGTATGTGCACAAGCATTTGTCAAGGTGTTGCTCGCAAGTATCTCCGTCTCCAAAAGAAAGATGCAGTACAAATTTGCATAGTTAGGAAATGGAACAGTCACACGCTCAGGACCAGAGGCAGGCCATGTAGGCAATGTCCTGTCCATTTCCATACATTTTACTTCATTAGACACCTCTCTAAAACTGCAATGTGGATACTATTACTGATTTTTTTCTTTTTTGCAAATGACTTAAGAAACTAAACAAATTTGCCCAAGGCTGAGAGGAAGTTTCCAGTCTATCAGAATATCTTCTGTGGGTTAGTTATGAGGTTAATTCATTTTTTGAGTTGGGACTTGAAGCCCAGCATCTAGACAGATACTGTATACAAACACATGTTGATACCATGCTCAGTCCTTACTGATTGAGTTATATTTCCAAAAATGTGTATTAAGAATATTACCTCTACCTATATAGTAAAATTAATAATGCTTCTATATAATAACCTTAATAAAATTATCCAAATGAGAGCTCTTTTTCATTCTTTCTTTTTTTTCCCTGAAGAATTGAATTCTGGGCAAAGAGTTATCCCTTTCCCTTTTCTGTAATGGAAATTTCGTAAGAATTTCCCTGGCCAAGCATTGGTACCATAAGTTGGTTAAGATATTTTCTCCCTATGTTTCTATCATTTCTCTCCATCATTACTCAATCAAGATTACTGCATTTCCCTTATTTGGAAAGCTATCTCAAATCAGTTTTGCAAAAGCACGTTACACAAATGGATGGCATTTAAAAAAAATCATACCTGAAATTATTTTTTTTGAATCTTGGTAACCAGATCCTTTACTTGCTAGACATTTTGTGTTGTAAATTCCCTGGCATTCTGGCCCTTTGTACAAAAATGATTACATTCTGAGGTGAGAAACAGAAAGGAAAATTGGGGAAAGACTGTATGGTAGAGCCCATGTTATGTGCCAGCTATAGCTGGGTGCCTCATGTACATAATCCCATTTTATTCCCCATATGTCTACTGACGATGAAAGAGACTTGAGTGCTCACTAAACTCATGCAGCTCACAGTGCCAGGTATGTCTGGGTCCTAGCCTATGTTCTTTTCACTCTGCCAGCAGTCTCCTGATCTAATCACTTTGAATTTAGGCAGACAGATGGGCCAGTATATACAATGCCTATATTTTCACATATGGAAATAACAGTGTAAGATCTAATTTGAAATAACTTTGCTTAGAATTTTGTTGTCCTGAACAAACTCTGCTTAGGCTTTCTGCACTAAAATCTCAAAAAAAAAAAAAAAGCTCTGATACTTATAAAACAACAAAAAGATAGAGAAAGAAAAACATAAGATATTAGATAACATAGGGCACTGGGTTAGGTTTTTATTGCCTCTTGTTTTTGCAGAACTTCAGAATCAGTATCTCTCTCTCTGTTTATAAGTAACACACTTGTCCCCAAATATAAAACTATGAAAACTTTATGGGATACCCTCCCTTTCCCCAAATATTATGCAAAGTATATGTTTACATCTATGTAAGATACATAGGCTGGATGAGGTCCAACCCAGAGTATAAAAATACAGTGAGGAGTGTGCCTTTTGTAGTTATATAATATATTGACTTTGGGCTTGTGCTAGAGGAATTGTTCCTTGCCTCTAGCTCCTGAATTTACTACAGCTGCCAAACACTTCCAAAACCTCTCACTCTCAATCCCAGGGCTGGAGAAATTCCACAGCCCTGGGAGATCAAGTTTCGCATCAATATTTTGGTGGGCTCCTTGCCAATGCCTTATCAAGGAAAAATATAATTATAGGCCAGACTGCAGCAGGCTGATTCTATAATATTCTTCCCTCCTGTCTCAGCTGCTAAAATATAATATAATAAAAGTGACATAAGATACTGCATCTGCCCTTTTGGTAATTCTATTTTCATTTTAGCCCCATTGCTGGATTAAGGAAGACTCCAGGCCATGCCAGAGCTACTGATGATCAGCTCTGAAAACTAGCATTTGACTTAGGAAAATTTTAGCTTAAAATAGAATTCGTGACAGGAAAGATTTCAGGAGATAGAAAATTTGGAGTCTTGTGGCAAATTGGGCTTTGTTTCCTTTCTAGAACAACTTTAATGAACAGATAAATTTGTACATCATGGATAGTATAAATTTCCCAATAATTCATTTACTTTTTATAAGTACTTAGAGGCTTATTATTTTATCACCATGAAACATATTGTAACACCAAATTTCTTATTCTATATATAAAAAAGAGGAATGATTTGATCAGTAATATCTTGGAAGTTATAAACCAACAAATAGGCTTTACTACTACTACAAAGGACTGTTATTTTAAAAACAAAGAGGTCAAGGTTATAATGACTTCAAATTATTCTTTCTCACAGTACCTCCAAATAGTCCCCATATTCTAAAAACTTTTACTATCTCCACATACTGTTCACCTTCTTGATGTTGCATCTCTCCTCCTTTCTCTGAGCACCCCTCATCCAAACCTACACATAAAATATAAATTGACTAGGCCATCCCTATCTTAGTGATATAATTATTTCATCATCACCTGAATGTGCATCCTATCTTTTCTAGACAAGATCTTAGGGCAAGAGTGTGCTTATTCATCTCCATATTCTCAACACTTCAGTCTCTGAGACAACTGCTGCTTTTACATACGTGCTGTTAGGGACAGCATGCATTACCTAAAATCAGGTCTTTAGGTTGCTTACTAAATGTGATACCTAGGTCAGGGCTCTATCTCTTCACAATTTGGACTTGCCTTATTCACAGGTATGTATATCTCTAGTTGTTAGATTCATTACAACAAGCATGGATCTCAGTTTCACCACTTTCTATTGTGTGAATTTGGGATAATTTCCCACATGCTTATAAAACATAATATTTTCTTTGGAGGAGTGCTATAGGGATAAAACACTAGCACACACTTTACATTGAACAAATGAACCAACAAGAATAGCAGGACTCAAGGAATGGGGTATGAGACATTGTTTTTCATTGGTGAAACAAAGAGGGTTACTGAGAGAATATGGGATTCTAATTTTAAGGCGGATCCCAAGGGTGGAGCTGTGGGGGTGACTGAAAGGCCAGTGGACTCATGGAGTGACGGGACTAGAGAGAGGAGAAAAGAAGGTACAGGAGGACACTTAGGAAAACTAAGCATCCTAATATTTGATCCTGAACAGCTGATGATACTGACGATAACAGCCAGCATTTTCTGAAGACTTAACTGTGTCAGACGCTCTACAGACTCTATTTCCCCAAGGCACCTTGCCAGGCAGGCACAAACTACTTCTTTCTAGAGATGAGGAAATGGAATTCAGGGAGGTTACATACCTCACTCAAGGACACGTGGACAGTAGTGGTGATATTGACATTCAAATGTCAGTCTCTGAAAAGCTAGACTCCTTGCATGAGTCCAGAGTGCCTTCTAAACCCCATGAAGTAAACAATTGCCCCAGTTGCCATCATTTTCTACGTCTTTTAACAGGTCAAATAAGTGCATTACATTTCTGGGTTATGTCTACATATATAAAAACTGGAGTTCATCCACAGCAAGCCTCATTCATGTGAACAAGGCCAAATCAGTTTTTAACTCCATTATAGAGATGAGGAAATAGGATTCATAGCTAAATGCTTACAAACATGTATTCATTTGTAACTGAGATAAATGTATAAAGGTTGACACTACTAAAATCTACTCCAGGAAGTCGTAGTATATTAGGCTTACCACAGTGGACCACTGCCCAGGGTTAAGCCATGGCAAACAGGAAGAACGGAACAAAGAATGGTATGGTTCCTGAGTGAATGAAAACGTGCCGAAACAAGGCAATAGACACCCTAGTGGATGGATAACGTGCATCACAAGGAAGGCATGCAGCTTTGGGTTTGACTGGAGATATTGAAATACAAGACTAGATTAGTGTTGCTGATAAACAAGGACCACTAGTGAGTTGAATGAGCGTCCTTGGCAGCTTTACCTTCATTTTGGTTACTGTGTAGCTTCCTAAACTGTGAGGTGAAAAACTGTCCTAAGTGACAACTACTCTGTAACGTTTCAAAGTGTAAATTCAACGCACTTGCAGCAGGAATATTCTAGAAGACATCACAGGTAATGTCTCATCTCTGAGAATCAGTTCTTCCTCTATATACTTCCTCAGGAAAATTTCCACTTTTATTCATGAGTTTTCTCTTTAGAAATACTTGAATACATTTGCAGCTGTTCTAATTCATTTGGACTACTGTGGCAAAATGTTACAGACCAGGCAGATTAAGAATAACCAAAATTTATTTCTTACAAATGAATTTCTTACAAGTAAATTCCCAAATCTGCTGATTAAGATGTCAACAGATTTGGGAACTGGCAAGGGCCTGCTTCTGTGTTCTTCTTGGATAAAGGGACATCTTACAGAAGCAGATAATCATCCATGTGAAAATGTAAGCTGTCTTGAAGAACAGAGGAGAGGTTGAGACATGAAGACATCTATGTTTTGGGGCTATTGTGCCTCTATACTCTACAGGATCAGCTTCTCTTTCTGGAGTTGCTTTATTAATGCCTGCATCAATTCTCAGATGCCATTCCAGAGGATTTGCAAATAAACCAACGATTCCTACTTTTGTGTTTATCTGTGTCACTCATTATTTTAGGTACAAAGAAGCCTTTGGTTACATGAGGTACATATGGAGATTAAGGCATGAACTTTAGCATCTGACTGCTTGCTTTCACGACTAAGGTCTACCACATAATATCCATCCCAGCTGAGGATGTTCCCTAAACTGTCCATGCCCTATGTCTAAACAGACACAATGCATTTGTTATGATGGACTTATGACTGTTTTTGAAAGATTAAACAACTGTCATAATATAGGGTAAATCGGGGGGGAGTAGGGGAAATAAGGAAGACGAGGGAAAATGGCTGAGCCTCTGGGATTATGTCATAAAAAAAGAAAGTTAAACAGCCACTTTATACAGAAGTATTAGCAAGGTTCACAGAGTACAATGATTAAAAATTAATAGTAGAATTTTAAATCATTAGAGTTAATATAATTGGTAAAAACAAATCAAAATTATAATCAATAAAAAGTCCCCTTATCATAACAAATACATATGCTACCAGGTAAGTAGGGAACTATTGAATCTAAACCCAGAATAGGACCTGGTGCGGTGGCCTAATGGCTAAAGACTTCACCTTGAACACACCAGGATCCCATATGGGCACCAGTTCTAATCCTGGCAGCTTCACTTCCCATCCAGCTCCCTGCTTGTGGCCAGGGAAAGCAGTCGAGGATGGCCCAAAGCCTTGGGACCCTGCACCTGTGTGGGAGACCTGGAGGAAGTTCCTGGCTCCCGGCTCCTGCCTCCTGGCTTTGGATCAGCACAGCACTGGCCGTTGTGGTCACTTGGGGAGTGAATCATTGGATGGAATATCTTCCTCTCTGTCTCTCCTCCTCTCTGTATATCTGACTTTGCAATAAAAATAAATAAATCTTTAAAAAATAAACCTAGAATATATTTGAGATTTAACAATGAACCTGGTAGACAGTAATAGCCTAATCGATGCTGGCTACTATTAAACTTCATATCCTCAGGGAAAGATAGTATAGGATAAGAAATACATTGGAATATAACCCATTATAATGTCAAGAGTTATAACAGGCTGCTGTGGTGCTTAAGCACATCTGCTCTCAAAAGAGCAGACAGCTGCTGAGAACAAACCTTTGCTCTCCACTGCGGCAGAAACAACAAACTGAGTTAGAAGCTGAACAGGCATGTAGGCTGGCACTGTGTAGGAACAAGATTCAATTCTTTCTATATAGTTTTCTTCTCAAATTTTGCATGTTCATCTTATGGATAATCTTTTGCCCATTATTTACTTTTTTTTCTTTATTTTTACTTTGTTGATCATCTTTACATATTTGACCAGGGCACAAAGCGTCAAGAGCTAGAAAAGTGGGTAAGACTGTTGTTACCACATTATCTGTAGTAAGGTGAGAGATTAGGGAAAAGATACATCCAGCCTCCCAACCATCCCAGTGTCCCTGATGTGAGGCCAGTTCTGAGGACTTCGCTCAAGTGGTTTTGGATAGTTCAGCAGTTCTGAGTTGCTGCTGATTTTGCCAGTCCAAGCACAATGAAATCTCTCCAGAATCCACTGGCTGACCTAGTCCACCTTAGAGTCTCCGTTTTCCCAGGTATTTACTGCCAACTCTTGGCTGGGGTAGTTGATTGATTTGTTCTGTCCTCTGTGCTGAGTACATTTGTATCCTCCATGTGCAACTGGACAGGCTGTCCACTGTTTCATTTAAGCCATCGAGGACACCCAGCTCTGATACAAGTATTCCATGGTTAGCCATGGACTCTGCAATTATCTCCATGGTTGAAGTTCTGAGTCCATTGGTTCAGTTGGGGGAATCCTCAAATAAACCTCATCTAAGGCTACCCTAGACCTGATTCTTGTATGAGCTTGCTGATACAGGGTCTGGCACAGCCTGTCACCCAAATCAGCTTACACGCACACTGATGGTTGACAAATGTGTCCTTGAATACTCTGAGCACTAAACTGCTACTTAATTGACTTTCCAGTATATCTTTATATCCAGGCTGTCATTTGCTTTAAATCAGAAAAAAATCATCTAAATCTTCTAAAATATCTTCGAACATTTACAACCTGAAGTCATACTAATTGTAACTGAAAGAATGAAAAGCCAACTTAGATCAGTAAGCAAACTGTATTGTTGACACTTGTCCAACTAGACTGCTTTTGAGTTATTTCATCTGAGAATAAATCTTCTGTGTAATATTTTATCAAGGTGAGTACCTTTTTAAATCACTGTCACATTAGATCAATAACATTCATATCAACTAACAACCTGTTTGCCTAACAAACCACATTAAATGATTGAAGCAAGTACTGTGGGTCTGCCGTGAGAATTTTGCCTATTGTGGCTTCGTTGCGTGACTTCGAAACCTCTCCCTTGCAATCTTTTCCTTACTATCTGCATCTACAACATGGAAATAAAGCTTACAACCTATTTTTACCTTCCACGATAAGGGAAATGAGAAAAGTTGACACAGGGTGGATGACTTTCAATTCTACTAATGGAAGAAAACAAATTCTCTCTGAGTTGGAAGGCCATTTTCTAAGTTCTCAAAGTAAATTGCATGGGCAGGTGCTGTTATGCCAGACTACCAATTCCACTTCCAGCTGCTCCACTCCAGACCCAGCTACCTGCCACTGCATTCTCAAGACACCAGATGATGACTTCAATATTTCAGTCTTTGCCACCTATATGGGAGACCCAGATAAAGTTTCAGCCTCCTGGCTTTGGCCTGACCCAGCCTTGGCTATTTCTAGCATTGGGGGAAGAAACCAGCAGAGAGAAAACCTCTCACTTGCTTGCTCATTCTTTCAAATTAGTAAACATTTTAAAAACTACTCCTATGGGAGTCTGACTCCTCCATGGGATCATTAGAAGATGTCTTTAGCTCTTCTTTTGGGCATAGGCTAGGCAGGTAAAGAACAACACAACCACATTGGGACAGCATGTCAAATACAATTCATCTAATCTATTTGTGTTTCAATTATTCTGTAAGATGCAATACCAGATGACCAAAGATTTTTGAATGGTCAATTATGACGGAAATATCAATGCCATTGTTCTTACTAAAGAATATGAATATAACTAAAAATAGCCTACAGTGGAATTCAAACTACCAGATTAAAAAAATTGAAATTTGTATTAGCTTTTGCTGATTTTTTCTACTCTAACCCAAACAACCATCATGTTTCAAATGTATCCTAAATGCTTATTTTTTTGCATGTCCCCTGTTCTCTACTTCTCCCCTTCTCTCTGTGTGTGTTTATTCCTTTCTACTAGCCAAAATAGGACTTTTGAAAAAAAATATTTAACTGGTCTCATTTCTTTTAAGATTGACTGTTCATTTAACTCCAATAGCAAGCAACAGGTCATATTTTACTTAAATAATGGCAAGTAGCCCTATATTAAAGACATGTTCACATAAAAGTTTCACATTAGGAAAAATGCATTCTGAGAAATAATCAAATACCATAAAGAGGTCAAGTATATGGAAAGTGGAGCTCTAATCTCTGAAACAGCCTCAATAGCCTGTATTCATTTGTAACAGTGGAAGGGATGAGTGGAGCAATGTGAGGCCAATGTGTGAAAGCCCATTACTTGGAGGAATGTGCTAACACCCTAATGTTTCTAAATCAAATTTTGATTAATATGTAAGATGCTTGATTTATATTAAATGTCAAATGCATAATAAAATGTATTTTCTTACAGTCAGTAAAACCCAAGGCACACTAATACACTGTAATCTTTTTTCTTAGTTCTCTAGCAACCAGTCACAAATTGTTGCCTCTTTACTACTTTTTGTGGTGAAAAAAAAAAATGCAAGTGGAAGAAACCTCATGCCTTAAGTGCCCTAAGTGTAAAATATGTTGAATTTTGATTTAAAATATACTTGCTTATTACTACCACCACAGTGATTCAAATTCTCTTGTCCCTCACTCCATGAAATCTTTCATGCCTCCAATCCAGTCAAACTGTCCCCGACAGGAAAATTCATTCTGATTTCAATTCTTGCAGATGAGTGTTTGTCCATTATTGCACTGATAATTGTCTTACTCTATTTCCTGATGACAAATAACCTTAGACCTGGTCATTGACAGACAACAGAAATTTGTTGCCATGGTGGCATGGCTTCCATTCATTCCGAACTCAAAGCACCAGCCAAGTCAGCGTCCAGGGAGGGCCTGCTCTTCCTTGGAGATACGCGTTTCTGCTGAAACCTCACATCACACAAGAGGTAAGCAGATACCTTGTGAGGGCTCTGAGTCCATGCCCGAGAGAGGAGTCCTCACAGCCAATTCATGTGCCAAAGGCTTTTCCTCTTCATTACAGCACATTGTCAATGGATTTCATCATATTAATTTCGGAGAGATACAAGCACCCATACGATAATAATACTATATACTAATTTTTATCTAACTTTAACATTTTCATGCCTCACTTCCTTAAATTTACTATTTCAAAATCACCCTAACAGCTAGATGTAATAATAGTTATTTTAAAACTGGTAAGTAGGGCCCGGCGTGATAGCCTAGTGGCTAAAGTCCTCACCTTGCACGTGCCGGGATCCCATATGGGCGCCGGTTCTAATCCCGGCAGCTCCACTTCTCATCCAGCACCCTGCACCTGTGTGGGAGATCTGAAGGAAGTTCCTGGCTTCTGGCTTTGGATCAGCGCAGCACTGGCCGTTGTGATCACTTGGGGAGTGAATCTTTGGACGGAAGATCTTCCTCTCTGTCTCTCCTCCTCTCTGTATATCTGATTTTGTAATAAAAACAAAATTGCTAAGTAGTACTGTGATGGTAGTAAAACATCACAAATTGGTTGTCCATTCTACTGTTAATGGGCATTGGAGGTGACTCCACTACAGGTTATCTCAAAAAGAATGAATCACAGGGCCTGGTGCAATAACCTAGTGTCTAAATCTTTGCCCTGCATCTGCTGGGATCCTATATGGGTGCCAGTTCAAGTCCTGGCTGCTTCTCTTCCTATCCAGCTCCCTGCTGGTAACCTGGGAAAGCAGTACAGGAAGTCTTAAGGTCTTGGGACCCTGCGGTCCCAAGAGACCCAGGATAAATTCGTGGCTCCTGCCACTGAACCAGTGGATTAAGATCCTTCTCTCTGTCTTTATCTCCTTCTCTCTGTATATCTTCCTTATCAATAAAAAATGAATAAAAAAGAATGGATCAGAATATTCTTGTTCAGGGTTTCTGTGAAGGTTGCCATTTGTAAATATATAAATGTTCAACTACTTTGTCATTGAACAAATATATGTTTTAATTTCATAACAAGCTGTAAAATGTCTTCCACACAATCGTGCTGATACCATGGTAATTATCAAAAGACGACTCTGTCTCTTGTGTTTGTCAACCTTGATCTTGTCAGGTTTAACTTAACAGCATTTACTATTTGTGTAATTCTTTGTGACTGCTGTCTCCTTTCCCTGATGAATAATGATGCTTATAGCATTATATATCTGGTGACAATTTATATATCTTCTTCTGAGAAGTATTTGTTCAAGTGTTTTCATTCATTTTAATAATTGGGTTGCCTTATTATAGATTTGTAAAAGTTCTCTATACATTCTGGATCCAAGCATTTTGGCAGGTTTGTTTGTAAATATTTCCTCCTGGTATACTGCTTTATTTTACATTTCTTAATAGTATCTTTTGAGGAAGACAACTGTTACTTTTGATGAAGTATAGTTTAATTCTTGTTTTACACTTAATACTGCTAGTCTTACTTAAGAAATCTTTGCCAATTCTTGTTCATAAATACAATCGAGATTTTTTATTCCTAATAGAGGTTTTTCTTTTTAAATATTTATTTGCATTGAAAGGCAGATTTACACAGAGAATAAAAGATGAGAGAGAGAGAGAGAGAAATCTTCTGTCCACTGCTTCACTCTCCAAATGGCCACAATGGACAGAGGTGAGCTGATGTGAAGCCAGGAGCCAGGGGATTTTTCCAGGTTTCCAACATGGATACAGAGTCCATAGGACTTGGGCCATCCTCCACTGTTTTCCTATACCTCAAGCAGAGAGCTGGATGGGAAGTGGAGCAGCTGGGACTTAGCCAGTGGAGGATTAGCCAGTTGAGCCACTGTGCTGGCCCCTTTGCTAATACTAGATGCTTTATTGTTTTAGCTTCAAATATCGGGTTCACTATCCAAATTGAGTTCATTTTTGTGTGTTTTACCAAGGTTCTTTATTCTGCATATTTTTATCTAATTGTTTCCAGTATATCCATTAACATTTTCCTTTTGGGTCCAGTGCAGGAGCCTGGTGGCTAAATCCTCACCCTGTATCTGCTGGGATCCCATATGGGTGCTGGTTCTAATCCCAGCAGCCCCAGCTCCCAGCTTGTGGCCTGGGAAGGCAGTCGAGGACAGCCCATAGGCTTGGGACCCTGCAACCAAGTGGGAGACTCAGAAAAGGTTCCGGGCTCCTGGTTTCCAACTAGCTCAGCTCCAGCCATTGTACCTGCTTGGGGAGTGAATCAACAGATGGAAGACCTTACTCTCTGTATCTTCTCCTTTCTGTATATCTGCCTTTCCAATAAGAAGTGTTTCCTTTATTCTTTAGGATAAAGAACCATACTGTCTATGAATACCTATAGCTCTCCCTTCCCAATTTTTATGCTTTACACTTTTTCATTAGGATGGCTAGATCATCCAGTGAAGTCTTGTAGTTTTAAGGAGTGGTATATACATTCTGGCATATTCTTAATGTAAGGGGAGATTTTATGCACTATGTCATTAACCATAATGCCACTTCTTCTATAATTATCGGTAGCTGAATTTTAGTCTTGTGTTACTTATTTGTCTTTTTTTTGTAATTTTTTCCTATTTATAAACACCATGATACAACTCAAACTTATATCAAAAATCACTTCAGGAAATTAAGAAAACAGTCTCTTGAATTCACCCATTTATTTATCTTTTCTGGTGATCTTCATTTCTTCCTCCACATTTGGAATTATCTCTGTTGTCATTTTCCTTCAGCTCGAAGGACTTCTTTCAGCATTTCTTACAGAACAGATCCACTGGCATTACAATCTCTCAGCTTTCATCTCTCTGAAAATGTGTTTATTTCACTTGCATTTATGAAGGATGTTTTTCTTGGATACAGAACCACATGTGGCCTTGTTTTTATTTCAGGATTGTAAAGATACTGACACATTTTCTACAGTATCGGTTTTTTCATGCTGCCATAACAAATTATCACAAATTGAGTGGCTTAAAACAACACAGATTTATTGTCTCACAGTTTTAAGGGTCAGAAGTTCAGGTACAACATGATTTAGCTGTTGCTTTCTTTCACAACTCACCAGTCCAACATCAAGGCATTGGCAGGGTTCACTCCCTCTGGAGGTTCTAGGGGGGAATTGTCTCCTTCACCAGACTGTTGGCACAATCCAGCCACTTCCAATGGTAGGATGAAGGTTCCCTTTTTTTGCTGGCTGCCCATGGAAGGAGGTGCTTGGTTTCTAGGGGCCACTGCACTCCTTGGCTTGTGGCCCCCTCCTTCATCTTCAGACAATTAGATTCAGGTAGCTAATATAGATTAGCTCCTCTATCCCAGGCCTGTACCCTGAATCTATATGTAGAAAACTTTGTTCTTTGTTTGTTTTTGTTTTGCCCAGGAACACAGTCATAGGTTCAGATGATTAGGATGGGCAGATATTGGTATCAGAGTATACTATGTTGCCAACCATAGCCTCTATTCCGTTGAGAACTCAACCACCATTTCAATAGTTCTTTTGAATGAAACATGTAGTTTGAGGATATCAACAAAGAAGTTTTCTTCCTTGCCGGGCCAAATCTTTTCCAGTTCCTGCCAATGTTTTGTCTCTTCCCACTGTCTTCAAAATGTTAATTTTTTCTATTTATCAAAAGCTTATTTATCTGGGCAGAGTCAGTTAATACCAGAATGGAAACTCTCCTTATTCTCCCTTGGTTTAAAGCAGAAGAAATGATAGTAGTGAAATTACTGATAATAATAGGATGATCAGATTAAAATGCGGATATATTATCCAGTCTGATGATTAGTAGACTAAAACCAAATAAATAGAAACCAGAAATTAAGTTGCAAGGGAAATTTGAGTGTTTTAGTGTTTTTAGATCTTAGTTGTATTGTTAGTAGCTGTGTTATCAAAAGCATGTTATATTTTCTGTTCCTTAGACTTTTGTACAGTATCAAAGTTACGAGCATATTACATAAAATTTCATTTATTAGAGCATTTTGAAATACAATATTCTTTTAAAATGTTGCCTTGATCCACATTTCTTTCAGAGTTACTCCTCCAAACTATATTTATTTTTCATGAGACAGTTTCCTAGGCTCAGCGATTCTCCTCCACTCCCATTTTCTCCAATACTATTACAATAGTATAGTTCTGCAATCACAAATCATTCTGCTACGTAAGTGTATCATGACATTGTAGGTATAGACAGTGGTAGAAAGTCCAGCATTTTAATGTCAAGACATATTTAGAAGCTTATTTGGATTTCATCTTTTATTTGGGAGTTAAGATGCATTAAGCTATTTTCATTCATAGGAAGAATTCCCATTACCTCAGCAGGAATATCAGAAATCCAGGACACTTCTGATGACAAACACTCCTTGGAGTTCTGTAGTACCACCACAGAAAGAATGTCACATTCTTCTACCCTGGTCAGGAACCAGCATGTTGGAAAATGTCAAAAGCTTTTTTTGTTTTTTGTTTCTTCTTTTTTTTTTTTTTTTTTTTTTTTTTTGTTAAAGCAAGAAGTCTTCTTAACCAATACTCTTCAAATGTCAACATATTTCCAGATATGCTGAAAAATTTGGTGAACCATAATTTGGGACTCATTTGAGTTTTTGTAAGCCTTTATAACAAATTTGTGCATAATACTGATGTTGTCAAACCAGAAAGGGACTTTTATTCTAAGCTTTGAGAATCATGAAAAAAAGAGGTCTGCTCATTGATAAAACAAACTTTAACACCACAGTCTAAAATGCATTACTAGGTATGGATCACCTTGACTTGGTCTGGCAGTGCTACTGCGGAAGACCAGACAGGAAACTTTTCCTATGTTAAATACTAAATGTGAAAACAGCCAACATGTACCAAATCATTGACTAAATGCTTAAATGGTGAGGCATGGTTTACTTGAGTATCTCTTCTAAACTTTACAACTACCCCATGGAATATCCATTTTAAGAAGAGGACACAAAGGCTCAGAGAGGTTAAGCATGAGGTCCACTGTCAAGTGCTCCGTTCTATCTTACCTGGGCTTTACTGCAGCAGAAATGAGAGAAAACAAAGCAGTTCTACCCACCCTTCCGCAGCTGGCTGAATCCTGCTCTGGCCAGGCACCTGTGCTCAGGGAACAGAGACTTTCACTTGTCCTTAGAAAGCTTACCTTCTACCAAAGGAAACTAGTAAAGAAATCTCCAGTGAATCAAATGTTATACTAAACATTTCCACAGAGAGGCGTCTCAGCCTGCCCAGGAGTAGCTATGCCTGCTCAGATGGGGCAGAGGGCTAAAGCCCTTTACCAGGCTCTCTGACAAAACTTTCATGTGTCTGAGAAATATGTGGAGAGTTTTTATGTTTTTGTTTTAAAACACAGATGTTTAGGTTTCATCTGACCAACTGAATCATAATCTCTATATATTTGACCTGGAGATGAGTATTTTTCAAAAGCTCTCCAGGTTATTCTAATGTGTGTCTAAAGTTAAAACTCGCTGTTTTAAATGACTATTAGAAATAACAATAATAGCTCTGGCTTTGTGCCATAGTGAGTTAAGCTGCTGCTTGAGACACTGGCATCTTATGAGGACCAGTTAAAAACCCAGTTGCTCTGCTACTGATTCAGTTCCCTGATAAGCCACCTGGGAATGCAGCAGGAGATAGCTCAAGTCCTTGGGCCCCTGCCATCCATGAAGGAAACCGAATGTAAGTTCTAGATTCCTGGCTTCAGCCTGACCCAGTTCTGGCAGTTGTGGCTATTTAGGGGGTGAATGAGAACATATCTGTCTCTTTGCTTTTAAGCAAATAATTGAGTCGTTTTTTAAACGGTCATTTAACTAACCTAGAATGAATGAACAATGTTTTGCCAGTAGTTTTGATAAGTAGAATCACCTGGCAGTTTGAAAAAAACAAATCATCGTTTGAGGTTCCTAATCTGTGATGATTCTGCTGCAGTTAGACAAATGTTGGGCATAAGCTAAATGGTTCTGGGTATTGTCCAAGGGACTGGTAGAAATCAACCTTGCCTGATAACTTGCTAAAGATGTAAATTGTTTGGTGCCTTGTGAGATTCACTGAATCAGAAGTGCAGGGAATGTAGTTCAGTAACTTATGCTTGAAAAAGTCCTATGTGATTCTGAAGCACTCGAACTTTTATTTTAGAACCACTGGCTGGAGAACTATGTTAGGTCAAAGTATGGGTTCAGTCTGCATAATTCAAGCACCACTGCAAAATGTTTCAACCCACATAAAATAAGAACCTTTATTACATCTGCAGATTGTACAGATCCAGGCTTTTGGTCCAATACGAATGAGTCAGCACTGTTATTAACGATCCAAAGATAGCAGTGCATAATTGGCCAGAAGCAGGATGTCATTCATAAAAACTACCACTGAAAACAACCTTTCTGTTACAGGCTATAGTATTGGAGTGACTATTATTAAAAACAACCATCCTTGCAAAAAGGCAGAAAGTAGTATGTGGAGCAATTTTAAGATATATTAAGACAGTGGGAGAGGCTGGGTTGGGAGCAGGGCAGACAAGAGTCAACAGATCTCAACTCTAGTTTTCCAGCAAAGGGTGAAAAACTGGTTCCCAGATTACTTGTTTCCAGGCTTTGCACAGAAGTCTTGTGTTGCTCCAGAAACATTTAAAGTGCCCACTGGGAACAGCTTGGCCTCACTTTTGCTCCTATCCATCTGGCTACCTCAGGTGAAGTCATGTGCACACTCCAAGTCACTGCCAGGCAACAGGAATCCAGGTTCAAGTCCAAGATCTGTGCACAAGGCCACCACTTTCCAGCCATTTCCTGTGACTCCTGCTCTCACTTTTCCTCCTCTTTCCATCCTCTTACATGCAGTGTTGTGGCATTTTAATACCCACCTAATAGAGGATGTGAAGTCAGTTCAGGGACTTTTGCTAAAACAGATGCCAAGGTGAATACTCTTGAGCCCTCAGATATACCATGTGGTTCCAATTTAGTCTACAAGGAAGTTATCATTAATCCTGTCCTCCAGAGGAAAAACTGGCCAGCCTCACCAAAGCCACCGTACAGGTGAAAGTTTAACTTTTAAATTCGCCTGTCAAAGCCTTCCAGATTGGGATTAACCTGTTTCTCCAGTCTCATCTTCACCCATCCTTTCCTCTCATTTATGGTAAACTATTTTTCCTTTCTTGAGTGCTGCACATTCTCTATAGTATGATGGAGACTTGGAAGGGGAACTGGGACTTTGCTAACCTGTAATGCCCACCATGTTACATTACATTATGCATGGTTGATTGGTTCCTCCGATGCCCAAGTCCCTTGCATAAAATGGCATAGCATTTGCATAAGTGCCACACATCTTCCTGTGTTCTTCAATTCACCTCTGGATTACTGACAAGACATCATACAATGTCAATATTACAAAAAGAGTGGCTGGATTATATTGTTTAGGGAATAATGGCAAGTAAAATTCTGTAAATGTTCAGCACAGACACATTTAAAAATACTTTAGCTCTGCTGCTGTTTGAATTTGTAATAGGTAACTTATAGAAGATGATTATGATAAGTCCAAAGATACATAATTTACAGACTGCAATAAACATTCAGCAAACATGCAGGTCTGTGTTTTTCCACATTCTGTCCTATCCCTGGGATACATCTGGTTCACTTACGCACCTCTCTACCAGTGCTTATATCTACAATGTCATGACACATGGAAAGAGCAGAAGGCTGGAGGCAAAACTATAGCTGAAGGACTACATTATTATAAAACACAGGAGATAATGGGATGGGAGGCAAGAGAGAATGGAGAGGGATGGAGGTGGGGAAGCCCTATACCTCTAAAACTGTAAAATGGAAAAGAAGAACAAAACACCAAAGGGTGTAATAATACTGTGTCATTCTAAAGGGTCATACTCTAATAAAAATTTATTTATTTTTATTGAAAAGGCAGATTTACAGAGAGGAGAGGCAAAAGTCTTCCATCCTCTTGTTCAATGCTCAAGTGGCTGCAATGGCATGAGCTGAGATGATCTGGAACCAGGAGCCAGGAGCTTCTTTCTGATCTCCCAAGCAGGTACAGGGTCCCAAATCTTTGGGCCATCCTTGACTGCTTTCCCAGGCAGCCAGGACACAAACCAACATCCATGTGGGATTCCAGCCCATGCAAACTGAGAATTTAGCCACTAGGCTAACATGCTGGGACCATGAATGATCATGTATTTTCATGAAAGAAATATTTTTTTTCTCTAAATGTCCTTTATACAAATGGCAAAACTTCACCAATTTACATTTATGGGAAAACCTTTTTTGAGGTACAATAGTCAAATGTAATATAAATTATGGAATATTCCAAAAGTTCATATAAGTCACCAATATAAGACACTTTGAGGAATGTTACTCACTAGAAAGAAAGAAGATTTGTAATAAAAACTGAAAGAGTAATCCCCTAAAATGTCAAACATTTAGGTTTTGTATTACTGAGCTCGTCTATATAAGAGCACAAAACATATTTGCAAACAATTTATTCCCTCAGGTTATACAGCCTACTTGTATCTTTTAAAACATGAGACTTTTGAGCAAATTCTTTGTTTCATGATTAGTATAAGACAAATGTGTATCTGCATTCTTTGGGAAGGATTATTGATTCTAGACTTCAATTGCAGTTCTGGTATCCTAACATCACATGATAAACAACCCTAGGCATAATACAGTGGAAGTAAAATAAACATTTCCAGTGTCTAGGGGTTTACAAGGTTTTCTTTACTAAAAGGTAGCTTTTTCAAAACTCTGCCCCTTGAGGTCTCTTAAGGCCTTCTGGGTGTAGGGGTGGAGATAGGAAAGAGAACCAGTTTCCAGCCCCTTTAATCTCAAAAATCACTTCAAAGAACCCCAGGTTCATGTTACTTTATAAACAAATTAGTTTCCATATGAGATGAGCTTGAATAAAGTATTCATAATAGGAAAATTTCAAGAAGTTTAGAACCCATTGTTTTACAACAGAAGATCTATATATATCTATATAGGTATATATAGGTATATATATAATAAACTATTAAACTGAGACATAAATAGACCCTGAAAGATTTACACCCCAAGCAGGTCGAAGTTAAATACATTTTATCGATAGAGCAATTTAACTGTCTAAAGGAGTAGAGAGTTGTGGGAAGGGATCTCTCAGCTCATCTACCTGAGAAGGCCTCGCAGAGAAAGGAAGAATTCAAAGAAGGCTGCATGAAAGGAACACAGCTTAGCAGGGAGCAGGAAGGAAAGCAGGATAACTAAAGCCAGAGCAACATCACATTTGACTATTACAAAGTAAAATCTCACTGCTAAATCCATTGTTGTCCATGAAAGGGTCCCTGCTGTCTTTCTTAGATAGGATTCTTCTTAATTATCTTTGGTTTTGACACTGTTAACTATTTCACAACCTTTCGACTGCCTTTTCGAACTCATTCTACTAGTGTGAGAAAGCTTGGAGAGATACACAGAGATGAAAGCCACTAATAGGTACTCAGTGGATCATCATTGTGTCTGAAGAAGAGCCCAGGACACTGACACTGACAACTGAGGGATGAGCCATCCCTGCAGGTGCTTTTGGGAAGAGGACGCTGTTTCCATTTCTGTCTGGGAGGGAGCTCCTTCAGTAAGGGAGCTTGTGTCACTCCCTGCAGAACATTGGAAGGCCTGAGGAGCTTGGTCTCCGGAGGGCTCCAAGGTAAGCAGTTTAACTCAATGCAGAAAACAGGACAACTCCTTAAAAAGAAATTATCACAGATATACATCTTCAGTTTTTTTTAAAATTTTGGATATAAATAATGCTTAAAGATTGCTTAATTCCCTTGAATGCCAAGCTTGCTATTAAATATTTATTTCATTATTTCCCTTAAAAGATTCCTACTGATCATCCAGACAATTCTAAACAGTTTTTAAACTGAATTATTTTTATTTATATACGAATATTTGATGAATGAGAAAGGGCTGATCTACTAGTTTCTATGTTTGTTTACTTAAGTATTAAGCAAGTAACTGTACTTTTTTATGGGAATGGTTTTCAGATACATAATTCATTAACGTGGCTCTATCTCCTTAATATATACATCATATAGCCATCACAAAAGCGGTTGGTAAGATTTAAAGTCAAAAATTGAATTGCCTTGTTTCAGTCAACATTTTTCCTTATAAATCTTTCAGTACAAAATTTAAAATGGGGCCTGGCGGCGTAGCCTAGCAGCCAAAGTACTCGCCTTGAACGCACCGGGATCCCATATGGACGCCAGTTCTAATCCCGGCAACTCCACTTCTCACCCAGCTCCCTGCTTGTGGCCTGGGAAAGCAGTCGAGGACGGCCCAAAGATTTGGGACCCTGCACCCATGCGTGGGAGACCCGGAGGAGGTTCCAGGTTCCTGGCTTTGGAATGGCACAGCAGCCATTGTGCTCACTTTGGGGAGTGAATCATTGGACGGAAGATCTTCCTCTCTGTCTCTCCTCCTCTCTGTATATCTGACTTTGTAATAAAAATAAATAAAATCTTTAAAAAAAATTTGAAATGCCTGTAAGCCTACCTCCTCATTATATATTAATAATAAACATGATAAAAAGGTATTAAAAGATTAATATATGTGTGTGTGTATATATATATATATATATATATAATGGCAATATTATATATAATAAGCCTGAAGAAAGAAAGGCGACTCAAATCACATTAAAGTCAAATAGCATACATTTACAACATATCTACTACATTCTTTGGCATAGTAGTAGGCATTCCATATTTTCTTTACCCTCTTCTAATACATCTTAAAGATTGACACATTGGTTCAATTGGCTAATCCTTTCCTTGCAAGCTCCAGAACCCCATTTGGGCACTGCTCATTTCCTAGCTGCTTCACTTCCTACTCAGCTCCCTGCTTGTGGTGGCCTGGGGAAGCATCAGAACATGGCTCAAATCCTTGGGAACTTGCACCCACAAGGCAGCATCAGAGGAGGATCCTGGCTCTTAGCTTCAGATCAACTCAGGTCTGGCCATTGCGGCCATTTGGGTAGTGAACTAGCAGTTGAAAGAGCTTTCTTTCCATTTCTCCTTCTCAATGTAAATCTACCTTTCCAATAAAGATAAATATTTAAAAACACATTTGGGATTTTAAACAAATACAAACTTGTATTCTTTCCAGCTTCTAATTAGTAAAATCTAAACCATGGATATATGATCAAACAGCAGAACCCGCATAACAATTTGTGACCCACCACAAACCACCAATGTCCCCCTCCAGATTTCATGTTAAAGAATATGACAGCCAAATCTGCTTAACCATATTCCAGAGCTCCTATCTTTCCCTTTAAGAGACATTCTTATTAACTTTGGGGGAGGGTGCAATGAGCGTATTTGGAATCACAGAGTTTGCCTTTCCCTGGTGGTCCTTGTATGTATTAATTCTCCTCTATGGTATAAAAACTGTTCAGCATTGAGTAGCCTGGATCTGATTTTATTCAGGTACCATTAAGAGTCTAGGATCCTAAGCATTTTATTATTTTGTTACAGAGACAAGATCTAAACACATGGGAAAAGGAGAACTATTTCAGCATGATTTGTATATGGTGTTTTGGTCAATCATGGACCACACAGGTGATCGGGCATACCATATGGCCTCGGTGTGTAGCAGGTCATAGTAACTCAGTTCCTGAGCAGTCTCTATGATGTTCGCATGATGACAGGATTGCCTCACAGTGTGCCTCTTGGCACATGTGTTTTTCCTTACATGTGCTTCTATCTGAAAAGGAAATCTGTACATGAAAGATTAAATGCTGTGGAGGTAACCCTTAACTTATTTTTACACCAACACCTAAAGGAAGAGTACATTTAAGAGGTCCCTAAGAACCCATATTATTTAAAATTGTATGTTAGACATTTTTTCACTAATATAAACTATCTTTAATTCCAATTTCAGATGTTCATCAGGAGAGTGGCAATGCTTCTGGAGAACAGAGTCTGTAAGGGGTTGGGGTAATGGCATCCTTGTGAAACCCTTTTAGTATGTCCTTGAAAATATCCACAGGTGACCAAACAGTTTCTGCAGAGGGTGAGCCCCCTTTCCCTGTCTGTTCTGCCATGGGCATGAGAATTTCTGGGAAATAAATGGTCTAACAGGAACTCAGTGAGGGACAGATCATATAGCATGAGAATTTTGAGAAATTAATGAAACGGGACTTCAACTAAACCTCAAAGATGCTGTAGTTCTCACTATCATACAGAGAAGAATATAGTCTTTCACATTTGATCTTTGGAATACACACTATGGTCTCTTTGCTCATGTGTATGAAGTTTAGATGAACTACAGCAATAGCACAAAACAAGCCATGTACAGTAAGAAGTAGTTAAAATTATAAGATTTTAATTTTTATCAAAATAATGTATGCTATAACATAGAAAATGTTCAGAGACACACAACCAAACATATTAGACATCAGTATATAGTTTCCCTGCAGATCACCCCATTAAGAGAATCCCTTTTTCGACCTTAATATTGGTCAAATTGTTTACTCAGTGTAGGGTTAAGCTGTAACCATAAAATAAGCTGAAAGTATGTCATTATAAAAATTAAAAGACAAAATTAGAAAGGAAGGGAGTAGGTAGAGCGTGAGCTTGGTTGAGAAAGAGGGTAGGGTGGGATGTACAAATATGCTCCTAAATCTATATTTATATATAAAATATTGTTCACCTTATATAAACATTTAAAAACATATTGCAGCAAAGAATCTCATTGAAACAATGACAACAAACATTAAATACTAAATTTTTATTTAATAAAATTAAAAGTTACAAAACATAAAAACACAAAGAAAACCACATTTCCTTTAAAAAAAAGGCTCCTCTCTTTATTTTTAAAGCATATGTGCGTCATACAAACCTGAGCCATTAAAAGAATACATACTGTTTTCTGTTTCTGTTTTTTACATATAACTCTTACTACACTTCCTTCTCATTATCCTACGAAACCATATTCCATCAGAGCTAAGATATATTTTTGTACATTTTAACATCTCTGAAACTAACCTGAACTTTATAATGAATGAGTTTCATACTTATTTTCTTCCTTCCTGGTATGCAAATAATAGTGCATCTAACAATCAAAAGTAATTTCTGAAATATTTTTAATGAAATTCATATTCAGTGCTTCATTATTAAAATTATATAAACAGTATTTTTGTGGGGCTGAGTTTTTACTTAATTACATATTTTCCTCTATAACTTTTTCCTCTTCCAGTTAAAATAACAATTTTTTGTTTGCTTAAAAGTTTTAGAACCTACAGCCAACTCCTCTCAAATGTCTGAAAAACGTTACACAACATAATTACTAACTCTATCCCAAACTGTCAAGTAATCCTCAAGCTTCGTTGTAAGTTTCCTGCTTTTCTTCTCCTGTTAGAACTAGGAGCTCTAGGCCTGTTAAACAGTTGCTGTCACAGCAATTTCCTTTGCATTCTTTCTAGAATTCTCCTTTCCCTCTTTTCTGTATGAGTCTCTGCTAACTAGATACCATGCCTCATCTTATTTATTAATTTTTGTGACTAATATTCATTTAGGACTTCCTTAGAAATAATTTGCACTTAGGACTTTGAAAACATTGTTTCAGTGTTTCCTAACTAGTATGGATCTTACAGAAAAGACTGATAGAATTTGATTTGCTGTTTTCTAAAGAATTGTTCTGATCTTCTAAGCATTTTGAAGTTTCACAAGATGATATATCTCTCTTTTCCTTTCAAAGGTTCCAGATTTCTATGACTCTCCAGTTCCTATTGACCTGGCTTTGGGTCCATAGTTCTGGTTTCGCAGCTTCTAGTCACCTCACAATCATTGTCGATTCTCAGGCATGGTCTCCACTCCATGACCCAAGACTGGCTGCCTCAGATTGGCAGTCAGTTTCGGTGCAAGCAAAAATCCATTGAGCCATGATTTGTATTCCCGAGGACATGGTAAGAATCAGAAATTAGTGAGGTCCTGAGATACCTTTTGTTCACTTCTGGAGTTCAGACCTCTCAGAGTTTTGTTCTAAGCAGTAATGAAGACCATGCATGGCTTTATCAACCCAGCAAGATGAACTTCCACCCCAACTTAGGACTGGAGTCATTTCGTGACATTCATTTAAAATCTAACCTATTTTAAACATGAACACGCTTTTGATAAGTCATTTTTCCCTAAGAATAGAAATGTGGATAGATGTTACAGAAGAAAAAAATGGAATTGATCCAGTAACATTACAATGTGGGAGTGAGATTTGGGGCTGGAATGTGACTTTTGGGATTTGAAGTCTGGGTCACACTCATTAACTTTAGAGACTCCTGAGATTTATCTAACCCTTCAAAGCCTCTGTTTCCTTATCTATAAAAATGGGGAAAGTAACAGTAATTATATCATGTAGCAATTATGAGGACTAGACATGTTACTTAGCAGAAACACCAACCATCATTGTCATCCTGGGCTGATCTTCTTAAGGTGAAATGGAGAAGATGGTTATCCCAAGACTTATGTTTTTAATTTGGGAAAATGGAATAGTGAGAGTGCTTGAGCGTTAGTAGTTTTGAAGAACAAATGGTTATATGATCATAAAGCACTTACTTAATGCCCACAAAGCACACAAACACACATTTATTCAACTCTTTTGAGCCCACAAATCCAGGCCAGAGATTGTCCTGGGTATAATTTCAATGCCGTGTGCCATAATTTCTGTTACACAATGCAAAACATTTCTCTCATTTTATTTTGGATAAGAACCTTTTTTTTGTCATCTGATTTTGGTTTTGGGTGTCTCTTTCAGTTACAAAGAGGAGTCTGTTTCTTGATATGATTCATGGGTCATGTATCTTTTAGTTTAGCACAGCACCAGTTTTTGGCACCTTGGGTGTTTGGTCATTCCTTTCTTACACTTAAGTAGTTACCATTCTCCATGTACCAATCTTCACTGGAATTTCTCAGGAGTCTTCTTTTTATTCTAGCCACCACCCTCATCTCAGTTGTTATTAACTCCCTCTTCACTGCTCTGTGTATCCTAGCGCAAAGAATCTATACCTAGTTGTTGCCCACTTCCGTCGAGAAACAATGGGTTAGCAGAATGGGGACTTAGTCAAACCTGCAGGTCTGTTTTTATGATACTACTTTATCATTCCATGTTAAAGAAAAAGGTAAAAGTAGGAAGTGGGACCGAATGATAAATGCTGCCAATAAAACAATAGCATCAAGTCCCCTGCTCCAAAAGGATACCAAATGACCCCCAGAAGACTTTTCCTGAGGTTCAAAGGGCCTATTTCTGAAATACTAGGTACAATATTTTTAACAGAGTAAATAGAGCCCAAGAGATAATAAGTCATTTAAACACTTCTCTCCCTTCCCGTTAAGAGGAGCCAACTTAATATATTTTTCTTTCAATTGAGCCCAGGGGACAGTATTCACTACTGGGGGGCTATAAAAGGTATCTGGAAGTCTAACCAACAGCAAGAGACAGATGGCAGGTTCTGCAGCAATCCCAGGTTCATCTGAGGGATGCATATTAAACTCATGCCCCTTTACAGAGCCTTTTGACACACATCCCTTTTGAATTTGACCCCTTTAATTTTCTTGTGGCAACTTGCAGCTCATGATGCCTTGGGGCTAGTTTTAATAAGTTCACGTTTGAGATTACACATCTGATATTTATAAAAACACAAATACCCCAGAACTTTCTCCAGGCAGGAAATGACAAATCTTTGGTAAGCTATTTTCAGGACTTAAAAAAAAAGGAAGAAGAAAAAGAAAAAAAAAATGGTGATGAACTAACCATTGAGAGAAAAACGATGTTGCCTTACTGAATATTGAAACCAGTCCCTTCTAACAAAAACGCCAAAAGCCATTATCTATACAATTTAATACTGTGCAGTAAGTCCCTGGCAATCCCCAGTAATCTGCAGCATTACCCAGCACTGCAGCGGACAAGGCATGAGATAATATGGGCTGACTTAATTAGACTCTGGGATGCCGGAAAATCGTGACTTTCCAAGACCTAGTTTGTTATTTCCCAACAAATTCCAGTTGGAAAATATGATCTCAAGTGATAACATTTCCTTATTTTTTATGTATCTCCTTTTATTGCATCAGAGGAGCCTGGTGGAGGTGGTGGGGTGGCCAGTGGCAATTTTGGTATGTTTTCTTTTAAAAAGTACTCAACTTTAGTGTTTGCCAGGATGCATTTTTTTAAGTCCCTGAGATGCAAAGTCCCCAAAGCAAGGCTGCCTTTTTAGCATTAAACATATAGATTTCCAATCACATTTATTTCTCGTATAAAACAGAAAAATGAGTATGATTTTTTCATCAAGTATGACCCATTGTCATTGATCTAACTTGGCTCTGTGAACTATTAAAATCAGTGAAAGATTTTAAGTTGATTACTCAGATATGACAGTACCATAAATCATCATGCTGTCATTTTTTTAGATGTTTGGATTTGCTTTAATTTTTTTATTTGAAGATTTCAAACATAGAGAAAAGATAAAGGATCACAGCATTGCAGTTTTTAGGTTTTGCAAAATTTTTGGATGCATTTGCATCCAGATGGTGATATAAATACATATTAATCTTTTTGAACCACTTGAAAGTATTTTGTCAGTATGACAATCTTCAAATTGCTTAGTTTTAAATACCATTATCACATCTAAGGAAAATAATAACAATTCCTAAATATAATCTAATAGCTAGCTGACATTAAATTTCCTGTCATTATGTATCCAACTGCTTATTTGTTTTACTATAGCTTGCATTTTGTAGCCAGAATCCAATCAAGGCGCACATATTGCGTTTGGTTACGTCCTATACTCTCTTTTAATCCAGAACAGTTCCCACAGATGTTTTATTTATTTACTTTGTAAAGATCTTGACTTTCTCAAGAGACCAAGTAAGTTGTCTCACACAATGTTTCACATTTTGAATGTGTCTGCTTTTTTGTATTGCTGAACTTACTCCTTCATTTTCTGAATTTTCATTCAGATTTGAAGGGTGAATATCAGGTTAAAATTTTTAGCCAGGATACTTCACAGGCTGTGCATTTAATGTCATGCTGCTTTGTTATCAGGAGACACAGAGTGCCAGGTGTGAATTGTAAACCCGTTTAGCACAGGATTTTTAAACTTAGAGCTCAGGATGAACTTGGAATAAGTATTTGAACCCTTTTAATTTTCTTGCAAGATGTGTCCAAACGCTGAAGATATTCTTGCAATTTTTTTAAAAGACCTATTTATCAATCTATCTCCTATAAATCTATTTATATTTGAAAAGCAGAGTGACAGAGAGATAATAACACAGAGAAAAAGAGAAAGAAAGCTGATCTGCTGGTTCTTTCTCTAAATATTTGTAGCAGCCAGGAATGAGCTCAACTAAAGTCATAGAATTTGATCTTGGTCTCCCATTTGGATAGCAAGGGCCCAACTACTTGAGGCATCACTTGCTGCCTTCTGAGCTGCACATTAGCAGGACTCTGATTCAAATCCAGAGCCAGAACCTGAAGTAGGCACTTCAATATAGGATACAGATATCCCAATGACAGTTAAACCACTGTGTCAGTGTTTGCCTCTCAATTCACACAATGGACGAAGACACAAAAGTAATTAGTAACAATGAATACAGGTCAAAGTCTTATCACTGAATGACATTTTAATGTTGTTATTTTTTCCCACTACTTAGCCTTGCAATTTAATGCCTCCTAGAATATGGTAATTACTTAAATATTACTTTAAGACTGCAAAACTGTGGCCATGATGCATAGTGCAGCATAAAGAAAGACACGTTATAAAGACAGTAACAAAACTTCTTTGAAGCAGTGGGATGGCACACACATGAAGCACAGAGGGGAGCTAGAGCATAAGAGAAGAGTTAGCCCATGCTGTGAGCTAAGCTGATGCTGGTACTGGTAAGAAGGGGGAAGGGAAGGAAGGACCTTGGAAAAGGCAAGAAAAGATGTTGAAGTCAGCCTCAAATAAACAAATCAGAGGAAGGTTGCCAGCCTTCTTGCACCATCTGCAACCCACAAGGACTCTCATGAAGCACTGTCTTAATAGCCTCCTCCTGTATTGGTCTTCCCTTGGGTCTTACTGATCCTGTGACACTATCCCACAACATTATATGTAGAATGAACTACATGATATAAGGTGCAGAGTTCGTTTCATTTCCCCCTCAGTGGATCTTACTATCCTTGGAAGGTTTCCCAACAAAGGCATTCACAGAACCATCTACCTTTCCAACAAAGCCAAGATGAGCCCAGCTTTTATTATCACCACCAAGTAGAAGCATTACAGCAAATTTTGAGAAAGTCTGGGCAGATGAATTATACTTAGGTACCTAATGCTGTGCAACCAGAGTTCCACTGACTCCCACCTTGGCCACATGAGCTGGAGCAGGATTTTAGCTATAACCATTCTTGTGACTAAGCACCACAACTTTTCCTTTAGCATAGCAAGCAAAAAAAATAAAACCGTGAGAAGCAGATGCAGGAAAAGCAATTCAAGGAAGAACTTCCCTCTCCTTCTGGTTCTAATATTAGAGGAAACTTGAAAAATTCAAGCTTATAAACATACTTTTGGCTAAGCATCCCACTTCACTAATAAAGTGAATTCTTTTTTGAACTTTAAGAAAATCACTCCACATCAACCCAGGATTCAAATGAATTTTGGCGTGAAATTTCAAGTTGGCAATTACAGGTATTTCATTCATATTGGCTCATTTATCCCCAATAATACCTCTGTGTTTCATAATGAAAAAGTCAGCCCAGAAACTCTCATCATAAGCCCATGCAGCTGGATGACAACTTAAGATTCATGGTTCTGAGTGTGGTAACTGATTTTTCCTAATAGCTTCAAGGAAATCTTTCCCCCGTTATTTTAAGTTTAGCACAGTTTAATATGGCTATTACAATATATCACCTCCTCCTCTATCCAATCTCCCAACCCATTTCTGGCAGATTACAAGGCACCATATTCCTTATTTAATACTTGCAAATCCTTGAGTTGTATAGTCTATAAATGTAACTCATCCAGTGTCTAGAATTAAGATCCATCCCATGAAAGAATTAAGATCCATCCATCCCTCTGGATAATAGCTAGTTAACCAGAAGCTTATTTTCCTTTTTATGGGTCAGAACTCATATCACAAACTTGCAGAGGGGAAAACAATCCAATATCATATAAAGTTCTCAGTATCTTCCTTTTCCCATAATTCTTTATTTGCTCACTCTGACACAGCTGGGAAAAACTATAGGGTAATGAAAGATCATCATCTTTATCACACAATTCTGATTAAGTATACCTCAGTGAACTTGGAGCTATGCACCCATAACTAGTCATTAGTAGCACCTATGTATTGGCCTGGCCCAGGTAAAGGTTTTAAGATGATTTCTATCTGTCTAGGCAGTTCATGTGCATTGTGAAATTAACCAGCATCCAGTTCTTAAATACATATAGTTTCTCTGGGATGGACATGATCAGTTTTCTTTCTTTATTTTAAGATTTAGTTACTTTTATTGGAAAGGCAGATTTACAGAGAGAAGGAGAGGCAGAGAGAAAGATCTTCCATTCACTGATTCACTTACTCCCCATGTGGCTGCAATGGCTGGATCTGAGATGATCCGAAGCCTGGAGCACGGAGCTTCTTCAGGGTCTCCAACATGAGTATAGGGTACCAAGGCCTTGATCCTTCCTCCACTGCTTTCCCAGGGCACAGGCAGGGAACTGAATGGGAAGTGGAGCTGCCAGACATGAACCAGTATCCATATGGGATCTCGGTGTGTGCAAGGCAAGGATTTAGCACTGAGCCATCATGCCTGGCCCCATGATCAATTTTCTAGATTGCTTTTTAAATAAGGTTGTTTTCAGGAGCAGGAGGAATGTAGTCACATTCATTTTGTTTACATGTTGTCTGTGACTATTTTCCCACTATAACAAGCAGAGCTGAGGGGTTATATTACAGACTGTATGACCTACAAAACCAGTTATCAGCTGACCCTTTGTAGATCAAGCATGCCAAACCTGCTCTTGACAACAGCCATGCTTCTCTTCCTTTGTGATGTGTAGAATCCTAATCATCTGGTATTTTGTTACTAGAACTGGATTCACTGATACATCCTCCCTAGTAACGCATATGGGTACCATCTGGGGTACCCTCTCACGCATGGGTGTGATTCCAATGGAAGAAACTTGAGGCATCCTCCAAGGCCACTGAGACAATATAAGAGCCTGGTTAGCTCATAAACACACAGTGCTGCAATCATACTTTTGTGACTAAGATGTAGTCTCAGTTTCTGAATGCACTTACTTCCACATAGATAAGGAAGTAACAAGCTAGTTATTTACTGTCTTCATATCTTTGAGTAACGATGAGTGAGAAAAGTGACTTTGGGGTTAAAAAATAAAACCCAGGCATGGCACGATAGCCTAGGGGCTAAAGTTCTTGCCTTGAACACATCCAGGATACCATATGGTTCATGTCCCAGCTGCCCCACTTCTCACCCAGCTCCCTGCTTGTGGCCTGGGAAAGCAGTCAAGGATGGCCCAAAGCCTTGGGACCCTGCACCTACGTGGAAGACCCGGAAGAGGCTCCAAGATCAGGCCTTCGGATTGGCTCAGCTCCGGCCATTGCATTCACCTGGGGAGTGAATCACGGAATGGAAGATCTTCCTCTCTGTCTCTCCTCCTCTATATTTTTATCTGATGCTGCAATAAAAATAAATATAAATCTTAAAAAAATAAATACAACCCAGACACTACTCCAGCATCCATAGCTATCTGATGGTGTGATCTGTGGTTAGCTATGATTAACTATGAGCTTTAGTTTCCTTATCTATAAGCTCCCCCACTCCACCCCCCAGCAACCCCTAGATGTGCTTTATTTTGTTCTTGTGTTTACTTTGCTAAAGATTTCCACTATGGCTGGTGTCATGGCCCAGTGGCTAAATCCTTGCCGTGCATGCAACAGGGTCTTACATGAGCTATAGTTTGTGTCCTGGCTGCACCACTTCCCATCCAGCTCCCTGCTTGTGGCCTGGGAAAGCAGTCGAGGATGGCCCAAAGCCTTGGGACCCTGCATCCACATGGGAGACCCAGAAGAAGCTCTTGGCTCCTGGCTTTTGATCAGCTCAGCTCTGGCTGTTGCAGCAATTTGGATAGTGAAACAACAGATAGAATATGTTTTTTTCTGTGTCTCCTCCTCTCTGTAAATTTGATTCTCCTTTCCAATAAAAATAAATTTTTAAAAAAGAGAGATTAAAGGTGAGACAGAGAGACTACCTGGCATTTACTATTTTCCCAAAGAACTAAATATACCTTTTCTTCTTTTGCTAGGACATAGACTTAGTGTGAACACTGCCTCACATTGATCTGATATCAGATGATCCATCAATGACAGACCAATGCCTATGGCTGAATCTCAATCATGCTATTCTCTTCCATTTGTTCTGTTTTCCCTGGGCCACCACCTTCTTTACATGAGTCTTCACACTTTATGTATATAATTCTTTAAATATGTGTGTACAGACAGTTCATAAACAATATTAATCATAAAAAGCAAAGGCATATGCCTTTTTAAAGTGGTAGAGTTGCTGCATACTCCATCATTTGTTGTGGCAACTGACCTTAACAAGATCATTAGACACATCCAAGGATAACACACAGCAGAAAGGTTCCTTGTCTTACTGTGTGAAAGCAGTGAAAAATCTGGAAGTGACCAGATGTTTGTTAGCCTTGAATTTATTAAATTATATTAAGTATACAGAGCAGCAACCCACCACTAAAATAATAAAGATCTGTAGTTGCCTATTTGTATGAAAATGTTTATAATACACAAATGGTCTTCCAGAGCCCAATTATGAATATGTTATATATATATATATATATATATATATATATATATATATATATATATATGTTATAAAGCAAATGAAGCAAAAACCATAACTGGAAAAAATAAACAAGTCAGAAATGATAGATTTTAATTCTTTTATATTTAATCAAGAGTTAGGCCAAATAGACAGCAATCCAGAAAAGATACAAAAAGTGGTCAACATTACGGCACAGCAAATTCTACCACCTGCAACACTGACATTTTATATTAGAGCCCCATTTGAAGCCATAGCTACTCCCTTTAAAACTAGCTACCTAGTAATACTCCAGAGAAGGCTGTAAAAAACTGAAGTACTTGGGTCACTATTACCCATGTGGGAGACCAGGAGGAAACTCCTGGCTTCATCTTGACACAGACTGCCTATTAAAACATTTGGGAGGTGGGTAGGCAGTTAATGGGTCTGTCTCTGCAGTTCTTAGCTTTAAATAATAAATATGATTTTGAAATAAAAAGATACAGAAGACTGTAAACTCTCTAAACCATCTATACCAACTGACATCTATAGAGAGTTCCAGGTAGCAATAAACAGGTATTCTGTTCAAGAGCATTAATCAGCACAGACTGGATGGTAGACTAGACTAAAAACCAAGTACAACTAGGGCCCGGCGGCATGGCCTAGCGGCTAAAGTCCTCGCCTTGAAAGCCCCGGGATCCCATATGGGCGCCGGTTCTAATCCCGGCAGCTCCACTTCCCATCCAGCTCCCTGCTTGTGGCCTGGGAAAGCAGTTGAGGACGACCCAAAGCTTTGGGACCCTGCACCCGCGTGGGAGACCCGGAAGAGGTTCCAGGTTCCCGGCATCGGATTGGCGCGCACCGGCCCGTTGCGGCTCACTTGGGGAGTGAAACATCGGATGGAAGATCTTCCTCTCTGTCTCTCCTCCTGTCTGTATATCCGGCTTTCCAATAACAATTAAAAAAAAAAAAAAAAAAAAAAAAAACAAGTACAACTAAATCACGAGGCTGAAATTACGTTCCCTATTCAATCCAAGCTTAATTCCAGTAGAATTGTTTTAAAACCTTTAATTGGAAAGTCAGAGAAGCTATATCTAAAACTGAGACAGACAAACACAGGTTCATGTACAGCCAAAAACAGCCACAAAATAACCCAAACAGTCAAACCAATCTTGTACAAAAAGAGCTAAACTGGGATCTTTAAACCACCTGATTTCAAAAATAACTACTACGAAAGATCATCAGAATAGCATGATAATGGAACAAAACATGCACACAGACCAATGTAACATTATAGAGGGACCAAGAAAACAATTTGTGAGCTCATAGATAACTTTCAACAGTATTGCCAAGAATACAGAGTGGAGTCATATCTTCTATTAATGATACTGGAAAAACTGAATATTCAATACAGAGTAAGTCAATCACACCCCATTTTTAAAACCCAACTGAAAATTGATGGGACTTTAACATAATACCTGAAAATAAAATTTTCTAGAAGGTAACATATGGTAAATCTTCTTAAAATTGATCTGGGAAATTATGTTTAATATGACCCTAAAAGTATAGTTAAAAACCAAAAATAGACCAGTAAAATTATTTCAAACTTAAAAGTCCTTGCACATGAAAGGAAACAATAGGGTGAAAAGACAACCCATTAAATGATGGAAAATATTTTCAAAATGTACACTGACTGAGGTATTAATATCTAAAATATATATGGAATGAAATAATTTGATTGCAAACAACATGTCAGACACCCATATAAAGTGATTTAAAGATGGGCCAAAGACATTAATAGGTATTTCTTAAATGAAGACATAAAGAAGCTTTAAAATATATTTTGATCTCACATTTATATTAATTTGGATATTACTCTCTATATAAAACAGTATTAAGACTTTAAGAGGAAGAAATTCTTTTCTTATTTTACTTTTTATTATCATTTTGTAATGCAGTTCCATAGATCGTGGGATTTCCCTTATCCCCTCTGAGATTCCCTCCCCCCTCACTGAGTTCCCCTATATCATTACTATAGTATAGTTCTCCATCCACAGTCATATGTCCATCATTGCGGGCATAGACAATGGCAAGAGAGTCCAGCGTCCTATTGTCAAGATACAGTAAACAGCTTCATTGGGAGTTCATCTTTTTCTGGAAGTAGAGATGCATACTACATTGTATCCTCACATCTGGATATGATAGTCTCCATTACAGAGTTACTATAAGTCCCCTTAAATGTAAAGCCACAATAAAAAAATCAACAGTAAGAAAAATAAAAATTTACAATGTCATGAAATTAAATAACGTGCTACTAGATATGAGTCTCCATTACACAGATACTATACATCCTCTTAAATGGAAAGCCACAAAACATAATCAACAACAGGAAGAAAAAAAAGATATTAACAACACCATGAGGTTAAATAACATGCTACTGAATGACTAATGTGTCACTGAAGAAATGAAAAAGAAAATCAGGAAACTTCTTGAAGAAAATGATGTTACCGTATGATCTATGAGTCACTGAAGAATTTCCCTTTTCTTTTTACTTTCATCTCTTCAAAACACTTTCTTCTGATTGAATTGTTCAAAAGGAAGAAATTTTTTAAGGACACTATGCCAAAGTGAAGTGATCCAGGCACAGAAAGGCAAATACTGTGTGATTTGTGTATAAAATGACTTGTGTATAGAATCTTGAAACTTGAAATTCATACAAGAAACAAGTAGAACAGCCATTTACAGGAGTTGAAGGAGAAGGGGTTATGGCGATTTGGTCAAAGAATACCAAGTTTTAAATGGACAGGATGAATAAGTTCTGAACATCTACTGTGGATCATCATGACAACAAATAAACCATACAACATGTTCAAAATTCACTAAGAGATTGAACTGAAAAGGCTCCCATCATAAAATAGTTAAGGTGATGAACATGGAAATAAATTTGATTTAATTCATGTATATGGCATGCATATAATCATCCTTTGGTTCCAGGACTTCTGTGGATACCAAAACATAAGGATACCCTAATTCTCTGCTGCAAAATAGAATAATACATGCACATAAGCTCTATAATCATTCCCTAATCTGTCTGGATGACTTAAATTCCAAATACAATGTAAGTGTTCTGTAAATGGTTATTAAATTGTATTGTCTAGGAAATAATGACAAGAAAAAATTCTGTGTGTGTGTGTGTCTGTGTGTGTAGTACAGATGCAAATTTTTCTAAATGTTTTTGATCCCCATTTGATTGAATATGCAGTTTTGGAATTCACTGATACGCGGAACAACCCTATAATCAAGTATCACATTGTACTTTAAAAATATTAATTGTAAATTATATTTCAGCAAATATGGGAATTCTTGAAAGAAAATTTATATGATAGTTCCAAAGACTAGAACAGCCAAAACAGTTTTATTTTACTTTCAACTTTCTTTATAAACACAAACTTAACCCTCCACTAAATAAAGAATTCAACATGTTATAAATAGAAAAACGACTGTTTTAAAAGAATATAGGGCCCAGTGCCATGGCCTAGCAGCTAAAGTGCTCTCCTTGAACATTCCAGGATCCCATATGGGTGCCGGTTCTAATCCCGGCAGCTCCACTTCCCATCCAGCTCCCTGCTTGTGGCCTGGGAAAGCAGTCAAGGACGGCCCAAAGCCTTGGGACCCTGCACCCGCGTGGCAGACCTGGAGGAAGTTCCTGCCTCCTGGCTTTGGATTGGCGCAGCACTAGCCATTGCGGTCACTTGGGAGTGAATCTTTGGACGGAAAAACTTCCTCTCTGTCCCTTCTCCTCTCACTGTATATGTCACTTTGCAATAAAAATGAACAAATCTTTTAAAAAGAGAATATAGACAAAGTCTATAAAAATAATCAGATCTCAAATGGGACTTAGACTCCTGACTGGGAATCAGTATACTGGGAAAAAAGAATAAATGGGGAGATGGGGAAGGTGCAGGGTTTAGGACGGGTGGGTGGATCATCTATGCTTATATATCCATATCATGAAAATATGAAATCTACTAAAAAATTTATACAAATTTTTAAAAGACAGTGTGGTTTTGAAATAAGGATTTACACACATATTACTAAAACAAAAATGAAGGTCAATCTATAGAAAAGAAAAGTACCAAATAAGGTTACTCAAATAATTTTTTCAATTGATGCTAGTAGAATAATTGTGAACTGGTATGGAAAAAAAAAGAACTTCCACCTTGATCTTATACCATAAGCATTAGCTTCAAATCGATCAGAGACTCAAATCTAAAAGTTAATATTATAAAACTCCTTAAAGAACAAATACCGGAAAATTTTTAGCAAAAATTAGAAAAAAAAATATATATCTATATACTGAACTTCATCACGCATAAATTTCTTTTTGCTGATCAAAAAGTACCACTGGAGCCAGCACTATGGCATGGAAGGTGCTCTTTACCTTCCATGGGCCAGGGTTCTCATATGAGGTACTGATTTGAGTCCTACCTGCCCCACTTCCAATCTCACTCCCGACTAATGGCCTGGAAAACAGTGGAAAATGACCAAGTGCTGGGGCCCTGTACCCACATGGGAGACCTGAAAGAAGCTCCTGACTCCTGGCTCTTGGCTTCTGACTTTTTCAAAAACGTATGATTAAATTCTACACTTGACAATAAGAAGAGTAAAAAATTAGTAAAGTAAAATAAAAGAGGGTTTTAACCTGAAAACCATCTCACCAAAACAAATAAAAAGTAGGTGCAAAAAAAATAGCACAATAGATATCAGTACGCATCCACCAGGTAACTCAAAAAAAAAAAAAAAAAAAGTACTCCTGGTGAGATCACAGAGGAACTTGAAATCTCATCCCTTATTGATAGAAAGGCAATTTTGTTTTCTTAAAAGTTTATGTATTTTGGGCCCGGAGGCATGGCCTAGCAGCTAAAGTCCTCACCTTGAAAGCCCTGGGATCCCATATGGGCGCCGGTTCTAATCCTGGCAGCTCCACTTCCCATCCAGCTCCCTGCTTGTGGCCTGGGAAAGCAGTCGAGGACAGACCAATGCTTTGGGACCCTGCACCCAAATGGGAGACCTGGAAGAGGTTCCTGGATCCCGGCTTCTGATCGGCATAGCACCGTTGCAACTCACTTGGGGAGTGAATCATCGCACGGAAGATCTTCCTCTCTGTCTCTCCTCCTCTCTGTATATCTGACTTTGTAATAAAATAAATAAATCCTTAAAAAAAAGTTTATGTATTTTTATTGGAAAAGCAGATTTACAGAGAAAGATGTTTGATCCACTAGTTCACTCCCCAAGTGGCTGTGATGGCTGAGTTGATCCGAAGCCAGGAACTTCTTTCAGGTCTCCCACGAGGGTGTAGGGCCTGGAGGTTTTGGGTCATCCTCTACTGCTTTCCCAGGCCAAAAGCAGGGAGCTGGGTGGGAAAGAGAGCAGCTGGGACATGAACTGGCAACCATATGGGATCCCAGCATGTTTAAGGTGAGGATTTAGTCACTGAGCCATAACACCTGACCCTCACTTTGGAAAACAGATAGTTAAAGTTGAACACACTCTTCCATATCATAATGCTCAACCATTCCACTATAGGAAAATGACATCTACATAATGACTTGTACAACTAGGTACAACACTTATTTATAAGGAGTTGTAGTTGGAAATAGCTCCTATAGCCACACTCATTAGTGAATGAAAAATTTTGATATATCCATACAATGTACTACTACATAGCAACAAAAACAAAGACTATTCATACATGCAAAAAACGGGTGATCCTTGAAAACACATTAAGTAAAACAATTTAGACATATATACAATGTATCATTTGATTTCATTTATAGAAAATTCTAGAAAAGGCAAATGCAGCCTGACAAAAAGCAGATCAGTAATTTCCTGGGCTAGGATGTGGTTGGGAATGCGGAATGAATAACCACCAAGTAGAACAAGAGAATGTTTTTGTGGTGATGAAATTGTCCTGAATCTTGATTGTGGTTGGCAGTAGCTGCATGACTATATATTTTAGCAAAACTTACAGAAATGTACTTAAAATTGGTTAGTTTTACTGTATATAAAACATATATCAATAAAGCTTTAAAATGTACATGAAACTATGCAGAAGTTCTGCAAAAAACACTTTCTATAAATAGCTATAAAGCAAGGTGCATAATGCGTGAAAAAAAATGAAAAAGTTCTCTCCCACCCTCATTTCTTTCAACTTAATCACTGGAGTGAATGACTAAGAGGTCTTTTGAAATTAGATTTTACTCTTTCTCTAAAAAAATCCCAACTGAATAGTATGCTTCCTTCATATAATACTAAGCACAAATTCTACCCAGATGGACAAAAGATGTATTGTCTTCAAACCACTGGCTTGGCTCTCAATGCTTAACTTTTACTTTAGATATCCAAGTTTAAAAGCAACCAGATGAAGTTTTATGGAATTTTGAAAAGAGGGGGGAAGAGAAAAGACATCGATGAAGAAGAAATAATGAAAACAACTTTTGCTAAAGGAAGGAAATTTTCTGTGCCAACTTTTAGTTTAGAATGATTCTTTATTGGCCAAATTCCAAATTCCTCAAAGTACAGACTTAAAATGGAAGCACTGACAATCCTAAATGTAGCACTGCAAATAGGATGATATAATAAATGGTGGGTAAATTTACTACTATCTTTTGTGATAAGTATCCTTCTTTTGCAACAATTCACCTGATTTCAGTTTGTTCTTATTACAGTGGTATGCTACAAAAATGCCTCCCAAACTCTTGGTTCATACATTAGCTATATAGTAAATATTAACTTTGGTGTTGAACTTTTTCATAGTTGTTTCCCTCTATGTTGCTATTATAAATAGTTCTTTTTAGCAGCAAGTCCTAAATATCTCAGTGCAGAACTCCTTATAAACTTTGAGGTCTGAAAGAAAATGAGGATAAAATCAATTTATATTTGGAAAGATTCTAGATTTTCAAACTCAACTTGAGGAAAGAGATATTTGGGTTGCACATGTGTGCTTTTTTACTCTACATTTCATGCTTCATTAAGAGTCAGACAGCTCAACAATGCTGCATTATTTCCTATGATAATCAGTAGTTTCTAAGAGGAAAAAGAACTAGATCATATATGTTTCATCAATGCTTCAAATAAATTACATTTAGAAACAGAGACATCAATCCAAGTTCTGTTCACGTAAAACAGTTAATATCTTGGGCTAAAGTGTAGGAAAATTCACATTTCTTCCTTTCGCAGTGTAAGTGAAAGATCCCTAAACCTATTCATTCAAATTTTCTCTTCTATAGCTTTATCTTGGACTCAACCTCCAAATTACCTAAACCTAAATGTTATATAAACCTTTTGAAATTCTGAGAAGTGTATGTGCATACAGAGTAGCATGACTTACATTCTTCAGAGAAACAAATTTCCTAAGAATTTCCTGAATTTACTGTGTCTAAAAACCTCTGAGGTCTTCCTGCCCAGTTGACAATGATTAAAATCTGGTAATGGTAAGTGTAGATATTTGATACTCAAAGTGGAACACTGAACAGTCAGAATGAGGTATCAGGATGTGGAGAATTCACATTCCAATTTGAGCACTAAAATGTAGGTCACATCCAAGGAACCGAATAGGATATACCACATGGTTGACACTATGACTACAAGGCATCTGGATTCATCTTTCAGGTGAGATCAACACATAAAACTTGCTGTTCTAACAGAATGACATTTGACACATTCCCTGGTAGAATAAGAATTATTCCAAGGACTAAATCAATTGCAAATACATCCTCAATTTTTAAAGATTGACTATAACCAGGGCAACCTGAGCAGCTAAATGAGTAGAGATCCACGTAGGCCTCCTGGTCAATTTTCTACTTTTTGCCTTATAAATAAAAATTTTAATTTCTGTGATAAAAGTGAAAGGCTTATGTACACCAATATTAAGTGTTCTGTAATGGACATTGATATTAAAATGAAGTATAATATATCTTACACCATTCTTCTTGTGCAATCTTCTTACAGAAAAAAGGACAAGTACGTCTATTTTCAATGTTTTCATGTTATTTATTCACTTATTTTTAATTCTTTATTTTTTATGATAGCATTCTTCAGGCTCAGGGATTCTGCCCCTTTCATCCTCCCCAAGTCCTTTCCCTTCACTGTTTTCCCCTATATTGTAACACTAGTTTGGTCCCTCAGCACTAGTCACAACTCCACCATTCTCCTGGTTAAGTATATCTTGACATTGTAGTTATAGAGAATAATATAAATTCCAACATTCTAATGTCAAGATATATTTAACAGCTTCATTGGGAATGTATTTATTTAAAAAAAAACTATAATCCTTGCCCAGCATTGTTTTTTTATAAAAACACAATCCATCATTTATTTTCATGGACCGCTGGAAAATAGTTAAGAAATTAAATATCTTTATTATTAAAAGAATTCTGTGAGTTTTTTTTTTCCTAGAGGGTGAAGGGTTTGATATTTCAATACATGAATATAATGTGCAATGATTAAAAACAGGGCAATTATCAGATTATCATCTTAAGAATTTATCAGTTTTCTGTGTTGGGAACATTTAAAATCCTCTCCACTAGCTAATTAAATATACAATTAATTATTGTCAATTATAGTGACCTTTATGTGCTATAGAACCTTAATGTATTTTTTTCAATTGATAGAAACCATGCTTTAAAAATTATGTACTAATGTGAGGACTCTCAATGGACAGTATATGAGGCAAGTACAGATTTAATTGCTATGAGTTTAAAGAAAAGAATGATCTTGCGAGTGGTAACAGCTTTGAGGAGATGTGAATACAGTAAAAAATGGTTAAGACAAAGACAAGTGGAGACATGTCAAGGATGGGCTACATGAAGTCTAGGAAACCTATTTTCTGCAAAGGCATGAATTGGGATAGGTCAGCATCAAGGAAGATGTGTATCTTCTTTGTGTACAAATTGTACTATTTATTTAAGCTTTCTTTTTTATTGGAAAGGCTGATTTACAGAGAGAAGAGACAAAGATCTTCCCTCCACTGATTCATTCCCCAAGTGGCTGCAATGGCCAGAGCTAAGCCTATCCAAAAACAGGAGCCAGGAGCTTCTGGGTCTCTCATTGGTACAGGGTGCCAGGGCTTTGAGGCATCCTCTGCTTTTTCCCAGGCCACAAGCAGGAAGCTGGATGGAAAGTGGAACAGCCAGTACACGAACCGGCACCCTTATGGGATCCTGGCTCTTGTAAGGTGAGGATTTATCCACTAGGCTTTTGCACCATGCCCAAATTCTGCAATTTTAAGGTGACTCAAACCATGCAGTCACTGTTGAAATCCTAAAAATTCAGCATAAACATTAGAAGTAAACTTGACATTTGTGAACTTTATGATGTTTTTATATATTTTCTTTACTTTTTAATTTAATGCTGGCTGCTAGAATAGTTAAATCTCAAATTTCATTGACTGTAACACATGAAGATTTAATCCTTATTCAGGATATAGATGGGATCAGCATGATAACTTTGAGACCCAGAATCCTTCCTTCTTATGACTTTTCTCTCATGGAGGATCTTGCAGTTGTTTTTGCTATTGTTGCTTTTAAAGTTTATTTTAAAGTAAGAGTTACAGGAAGAGGGAAAACAAGGAAGAAGGAGAGATAAGGAAAGGAAGGTAGGAAGGAATGGATGGAGAGAGTGGGAGAAATGAGAGAAGAAGAGAGAGGGAGGGAGGGTGGGAGAGGGAGGAAGAGTGACGGAGGAAGGGAGAGAGAGATACAGAAAGTGAGAGAAAGCAAGAAACAGCCAGAGTGGTGTGGGAGAGATTTCCAAGCCCTGGGTCACCACACAGATGACTGTAATAGCCAGCCATGTGTCAGACCAAACCCAGGAGCTTCAACCAGGTCTCCCAAATGTGTGGCAGGAGCCCAGACACTTTGCCAATCTGTGCTTGCTTTTTCCTAGGATATCAGCAGAGTGCAGGATCAGATGTGGAGAAGCTGAAATACAGACCAGTGCCCATAGAGCTATGCCACAATGCTGCCTCTGGGTCTTGGGGTTCTTATTCGAATAATAGGGAGAGAAAGTGTGGAAAAGACACAATGTAGTCTTCCTACTTTCCCAGAATGGTATATGTCATTTTTTGCTCATACTTCTCTGAACTAGAACCAATTGATGACCCAACTGAGACGCAAGAAAGGTGGAACATGTGGGGACGTTACTTCTCATGACGATCCAACATTCCAAAAGAGGACATGTATCCTTATCAAATCTCTAAAAATGATTTAGATTATTATATCTGTATTATATTTTACATAATAGCTTGACTAGCTTTCTGCAGAAACATCAAAGCTTATAAAGGAATCAATTATATTTCATAGCTGGCATTCATTTCATGTCATCATGTACCTAAACCCTTAATCCAAACTTCAGCTGTCCATCAAAGGCATCCTGGCTCTAAGAGGGATACTAAAATAATCTGATCTTAGTGGAGTTTAGTATTATAGCAAAATTGCCTTCATTAGAAGTCTACTGTGGGGCATGGCATGAAATTCTATTGACTAAATCCTTGCCTTGCAACCATCAGGATCCCATAGGGTGTCCATTCATATCCCGGCTGCTCTACTTCCCATCCAGATCCCTGCCTGTAGCCTGAGAAAGCAGTGGAGGATGGCCCAAAGCCTTGTGACCCTGTACCCACATGAGCGATTCAGAAGAAGCTCCTGGTTCCAGGATTCTGGCTTCAGATTGGCTCAGCTCCAGCCATTATGGACACTTTGACAGTAAACCTGCAGATGGAGGATCTTTTTCTCTGTCTCTCTGTATATCTGTCTTTCCAGTCAAAATAAATAAATATTTTGTCTAAAAAAAGGGAAGTCTACGATGATACATCTTTGCTCCCAAAGTATGCATCTGTACTCCCAAAGATGAACTTTCAAAGAAACTGTTGAATATACCTTGATAATAGGATGCTGCAATGTCACGATACACTTCAATAGCAGAACAATTTACTTGAGACCGTTGCTGAAGGGCTATAGTATATTAATACGGGGGGAAATGGTCGGGGTGGCATTGGGAGGGTAGAAGGGGAAATCTCTGAGCCTATGTCATGAAAAATGAAAAAAAAATGTGAAGCTTAGAAAACTAAATAATAATCATGGAATGCTACAATAAAGCTAATGAATGTATCATAAAAAAAGAAATCTGCTATTGTCATCACAGTGTGTCCCCTCAAACTACACATGTGGAAATTCTCTGCCACAGAGTGCTACAGAAGATGAGGTCTAGGGTAGGAGCAAGTAATTAAGTCATGAGCACCAAGATCTCATGGATGCTGTTCTGCCTCTATGAAAGCATTTCCATGGAGCCGACTAGTCCCCACCACGGGAGGACACAGCCAGAAGGCATCCGTCAGGATTCCTAACACAGGTTCTCCCCAGACGTCAAATCTGTCAGCACCCTGATCATAAACTTCCCCATCTCCAGAACTGATACATACATTTCTGTTCTTTAGGAGACACCAAATCATGATACTTTGTGATAGCAGCCACAATAGATGAAAACGTTTCTCCAACCTCTTATGGAAAGGAATGCTGCACACACAATTCCAGAGTATAAATTAAAAAACAACAATGTTCTTCTTTCCCTTCTCCCAGAGATTTCACTGTACAGAGCCAACAGTATGTTCATGAGAAAGCAGAATAAATTTAAATTAGTGGTTGGGATGTACAAATAAAATATGAAGAGGAAACAAACTCTCCACAGATTTCCCGCTTCGGTTTGTGGTAGCACGAACATTTGTTCCAAGTTCTGGGAAAGGTTTAGCATTTGGCTTTGAACATCACCCAAACAAAACTACAAGGGGCTTGCTCATACTCTCTACCAAAGAAAAGCCCCCTTCTGGTTCACCTCCTTTTCAAGTAGTTCGGTTATAAAAGGAAAGGAGACATTTCCGTAAAACCAAGGAATGACCAAGATGATCATGCTCTAATTGTTTCAAAAGAAAAGCATTTATTTAAAAAAATTATTGATAATAACATTTCCTATATCCATTCATAGAAAATCATTGCACAGTCTTCTTTAGTATATTTTTACTGGCAATCAATTATCAGGTGTTTTTATTCGATGCGTTATCTTCTTTTATATAATACTGAGTTCCAAGTTTATTTGTGGGGCCTCCACAGAAGGTCTCACAAAGTCACTACAAAGGATTCTGCAGTCTAATTTCTTCCTTTCATAACTGTTTATCAAGCAAGCTAGGATACAAAGACCTTACGCAAAACTGTCAGTGACAAACAGTGAGACGAATATTTCCTTCATGGACTTTATACTATTACCAGCAAAAGACAACATGCACATAAATAACTATAAAGAAAGGTCCACAAATTTCATTGAGTATGATGTCATATCACATCATCTCAGCCAATAATTTTCCAAAGCACAAAATTATTTATCACTATGATGTATTGAGCCCCAATATTGAACAAATAATCAGATTTTCTCATGCTCTATAACTGTGTAGTAATATATGCAGACTGGATGTACATGTTTTTTTTAAAAAGATTTATTTATTTTATTACAAAGTCAGATATACAGAGAGGAGGAGAGACAGAGAGGAAGATCTTCCATCCAAAGATTCACTCCCCAAGTGAGCCGCAACGGGCCAGTGCGCGCCAATCCAAAGCCAGGAACCAGGAACCTCCTCCAGGTCTCCCATGTGGGTACAGGGTTCCAATGCATTGGGCCGTCCTCAACTGCTTTCCCAGGCCACAGGCAGGGAGCTGGATGGGAAGTGGAGCTGCCGGGATTAGAACCAGCGCCCATATGGGATCCTGGGGCATTCAAGGTGAGGACTTTAGCTGGTAGGCCACGCCGCCGGGCCCATACATAATGTTTTTATACAGTCTCAACTAGAAGAGAAACACTTCTCTTTTTAAATGAAGAGTATTTAAAAATTTGTGGAAAAGATATAATATGAAAATTATGCATAACTATCAAAACATCTTACATAAAAATTTAGTTATTTTTCCACAATTTTTAATTGGCGTACTATAGGATTCTTTGACTTTTCTTCCTTTTGTTCTTTTTCTGGACTCTCAATTCTAATCTTTGACTCATAGGTTGACCCATGTTTTTACAATGTCTTGGTTCCTGTAGCCTTTTTAGTAAGTTCTGACATTGATAAGACTAACTCTTTCAACTTTATTAGCATTTTAAGACATTATTACTCCCCTTGCATCTTCATACAAATTTTATCATTTACTTATCAAAATTGTAACTGCTGTTATACACTATGGAAAACAGTGCGGAGACATCTTCTAAGACCTATAGCTAAGACTGCCATATTATCCAGCACTCCTACTACTGGAGATATATATATACATATATATATATATATTCCCAAACATGAAATCCTACCAAAGGATTCTGTGTCTATTGTAGGACTTATCACAATAACCAAGACACAGAGTCACCAAAGATGTTCATTCTCAGATGAATGGAGAAAAGAATGCATGTGAGCTCACACACACACACACACACACACACAAATAGTGCTCAATCACAAAAAATCTTATTATAAATGGATCTGGATGGCATTATGTTAAGTGATGCAAATCAGCTAAGAAAGAAAAATATAGCATGTTTTTCTTTATGTGAGAACTAAAAATAAAAAACCTCAATCAGATCAATGTTGACTACTAGAGACTCAGAGAAGTAAAAGGTATAGAAAAAATTGCATATTTGTATTTTTTAAAAAAGATAACTTTGATATGATCCATTAATTGTGAGAAATACACTGTATTAAAATGAGAAATTAATGTGAGACACTGCAATGGTTTATAGACAGTGGCAAACATATCACATCAATATAAGATGTCAACAATAGGGGAAACTAGTTGTGATGCGTACGGAAAACCTTTGCTGTTTCACAAGCTTTTGTTTTGTATACTTAAAACAGTTCTGAAATGAAGAATTTCTTAAGAGTTAAAAAATAGATACTGCTTAATTTTGACTTATTGTGGGATACCTGTTGATTTTTTTAAGGAATATTACAAACAAATTTACATGCCACAGAAAAAAAACAACTCGAGAAAAAAAAACTGATGAACTATTACCCAACTCCTTGTTTTCCAGTGTTTGGAATAAATAACTATTTTTAACTAGCAAAGGAATCATCATGTGCTGTTTAGAAAGAATCTATTTCAAATTTTCTTCTTTTAAAGTACATACTGATAATGAGCCAGTGTGTCGGCTACAAAGGTATTTGATGATTTAGTGAGGACTCTATTGCCCTTCACTTTCTCTGGCCAACCCACACTCCTGGAAGAAAGGAAGAACAGATTCCCTGGAGCCTGGGGAAATGAGTGGAAGCATTGTCAGGCCAGAGACGATAGGAATGCTTTGCGTGTGTATCATCATTTTTTTCTCCATATCCCCACCTCCTTCTTCCCCTAAATATGTTAAATGACTAATACCCTAGCAAACGACAGCAAGGAGCAGTTCTGACACTCATCATGTGAATTTTCATGGAGTTGTTGTGAATTTGTAATTTTAAAATGATGAAATCAAAGTAGGATGAAACAAGTAGGAGACAATGATTTGAGGACTAATACAAACCACAAGGGGCTATTTTGCTCACATGGTGTACTATTGTAATTCACCTAAGCACAAGGCCTCAACCCCAAACTATTTTGAACATAGATTAAAAAACACCCCAAAATTGAGATACCTGAATAAGTAATCAAAAGCATCAAGTAAAATGCATTTCAAACATTGAGCACAATATTGAGGAAGTTATACCAAGGTTCCACTGTCCTATCTAAAAATTATACACACACACACACACACACAAAGTAATTAAATGAATTTTACTGTCACCATTCCTAAAAATTTTACATGTACACACGTATTTAAAAAATACAACTTAAAATCACTGCAAATATGAACCTGATTCCAAAATTTACTTTGAGCGAAGTTACTGAGATTGTAAGAAATAAGAATTCTGGATAAGAAGAATTCTTCCATTCCATGAAGAACACACACATCAAAGGTTCTATAGTACCATTTCCTGGCTTCTGGATTCAAATCTAAGGGGCAAGCACATTTTGAATAACCTGAGTAAATCACAAGTACCTCTACTAATAATTTGCTTGCCTCCTACTTTTCTGAATCATAAACACATTTCAAAGGAATACTGATAGGGATGGGTTAGGAATTGAGTTCTTTATACATAAACACTTATAGATTGAATTTTATCTACTATTTGTTTTCATTGAATGTGTACCTCTTGCCCAAGTAAGAACTCTTATGAAACTGAGTACAATGACAACTTCATTACTGTAAGGCATGCACTGAAGCATGGTAATGCACAAGTTTTACATTTCCTGCCATTTGTCCTCTCTTCTAGTGACAAGAAAAATGTGTTTCTGATAAATGTCCGGGTATGAGTACCTGAATTCAATTTGGCCACTTGCACGACAGGTCTTATGTTTACTAGCTGTCTCATCTGTAAGAACTGTAAAAGATAAAAGCTCAAAAGCATACATTTTAAATACCATCTGGAATTGAACTTGGCTGATGCCCATACTATGAGGTAAGAAATACTACAGGACTAAGTCTATTGCCTCTGAAATCATCCCAAACGACGCTGCACCTACCTTGCTCTTATGAGTGCAGACAGACATATATTCAAAGTAACTCCAGCCACTGCAGAGAGGAATATTATCAAGTCATGTCTACAAGATCCTGCATGGTAGGTCTGCTAAACATCCCTGCCATTTCTAGGCAGAGTACCCACATATCAGATAGAAAGAAGCAGTGCCAAAACGCCATGGCCTGCATTTTCTCTTGCACTTGAACATGTTCACTCTTGCTGGGCATAATGTCTTCAACAGTGTAATTGAAACCAATTTTAGTGAGAAAACCCAAAAGGAGTTGTTTGCAGTATGCTAGAATCTCATCAACTATGGTTCACCTGCCCAGAGAAAGATTTATGGAAACAAATGAGAAACCACTGATGTGGAGCAAAGAAACAGAAAATTCCAATGAGCCAGAGGTGTGTCATGTTTATTCAGTTACGGCCAACAGGGTTAATCATCATGGTCTCTGAAGGGAGACCATCAACAAGGTGAAGAAGATGGATGCAAGTCATCCTTGCTAAGGGTGACTCCTTTGAGACACCTGGATTCCTTTGTTCTGGATTTGTGTGTGAAAATTCAACGCCCTAAATAAAAGTGATCCTGATTCCAGCATTCCCGGGGCTTATCCACAGGGAGAAAGTGCACTATCCCTTTTGGCCATCACACAGCACTAGAAACTCATGAGGCAAAATATTTTTTAATTGCTAATAGATATCAATATTTAAGCCCATTGCTGTCAACTTAAAGCACTTTCATGAGTGAATTTCATTGACTCCTTCGATCAATTGTTAGAGTTCCCAATAAATTGGAGTATCCACAGATGAATCAGACTTTGGTCCAACAGGACTTTAACTAAACAAATGGCCTCCTAGTCAAGACTCATTCCTTTGCAACTGCATGTTTCCCAACAAACATAGGTGAATTGATTGTGTGAGTGGAAAAATACAAATGAAAAAAATTATATACAACTGCTCACGGACAACAATGGGTTTTACCAACCTTTAAATTATGCTTCTGAGATAGCAATGCCTAGCAACAATGCAACGTAATCCAGTGTATTCTTTTCAAAGGTAAATATTTTAAAAATTATTACATTGCTTTTATTCTATTTTAATTGTTTCTATATGAGATGTTTCCCCCAGTTTCATCTTTTAAAATTTACTTTTAATTGAATTGACCTCATGTAATTATACAATGTTATGGCATATAAGATAAAATGTAGCTATTATACAATGTAGCTATTATACAATGATAAAATGGAGTTATTAGCATATTCATCAGCTCAAATACTGATCATTGCTTTGATGAAACATTCAAAATCCTCTCTTCTAGCATCTTTGAACTAGTTAATATAGTTACCATACAATGCAATGGATCTGTAGCACTGTTCCTGCTACTTAACTGTAACTGCACACACTTTGATTAATCTCTCCAAACACCTCTTTTTAAAAAAGATGAGCCCCTGAAATCCTTGTTGGCAACAGTGAGGTCTAGCTTTCACACTGTGGGTCTTAATTCCAAATGATTGCCACAATACAGAAAGGATTTTGTTGAATATCTGGCAAATCATAGTAATAAGTTGCAATTTGGTCTAGTTTTTAAATAATTTCACTTTCTTAAATATTTAGGTATCCTCCTTTGAGAATTATCATTATACATATGGAAATATTCTAGTCTAGTTTACTTTCAAAAGCACTTGCGGCAAATATTTCTCAGTGTTCCTATAACTGCAACAGTTGATATGTTCCTTCTGGACTATTCAAAATGGAAACAAAAAAAATATTAATTTATCAGAATAGTAGACATAAATATTGTATTCACAGACTGTACACCATTATGAAGAATCTTTTACTACAGCTTTTTCAGTCCCTCAATAAATACTTATTGAAACTCTGTTAGTATCACAGAACGAAACAGATAAAAATGACTTCATGGAGTGGGACAAAGAGAAACCCAAAGGAGCTCACTTTCATTTCATAAGTAGAATAATGTGCTACTAATTAGTAATCAAGAAAAAAAAATGAGCGAGGGGGATTGGAAGCATTGGGGTAGGGATGGTGTTGCATTTCCCTTGAGAAAGCCAGGGTAGGTGTCCTTAAGCCTAAAGATTTGAGTAGCTCAGGGAGCAAGACACAGAGATACTCAGCACAGAGCACCTAATAAGAAGGTATAGAAATAGGAAAGCCTTGGGGTGTCGTGTGCCCAACACACTCAAGGACCAGGAGGAAGTCTATGTGCCTGCAGCTTATGTCAGTTTTTGAAAACATATTTCCTTGAGCCTTAGAAATCTAAAATGTCTTTGGTAACACTTTTCCCAAAAGATTATTTATATTAAAAAAATACTATTTCTGTGACTACTGACACAAGAAGAAATATTTACTGAGCATTTTTTATAGGCCAGGCATTACTTTGCATGCCTTGTCTTATAATCTTCATGAAAACTTTGTAAGGTAAGTTATTGTTAGTAAACATAGCATTGCTATAATTATTTGGCAAATAGGGTAAAGTCCTTTACCCTGAGTTGCACACAAAGGATGGTAAAGAGAGGATTTTAATCTAGATGGCCTAAATCTAATCCAATTCTCTATTGTGAATCAGTATCTCATAACCCAGAAAGAGAAAGAATGAATGGAATCTGGTATTTAGGTTTGTTAATCATCAGGAAATAGCACTAAATAGTAAATTATTAAAAGTACAAGTGGTTGTATCCATATCCCAGACTTTCTAATGTCCATCACATCAATCCCATTGACCAAAAAGAAGTGAACTTTCTTCATTCAACTTTTTTTTTAAAACACCTTTATTTGCTTTAAAAACATAAGACTTCTTGTACAATAAAGCATAAGCATGTTTCATCTACAAAGTCAGAATATCTTCCTCATGGGACACTCAGGAAGAAAGGAGCTAGATTCATTCAACTTTGAGCTTCATTCAACTTTCCTGCAGAAATTTAGGCACTGGGCAGAAGCCAGTGTTTTTATCAGAGCAGCCACAAAATCAGATGTTTATAAAGGTAGAATATGAATCCAAGTTTAGTGAGAACGCAGGTCAGAGATTAAGAGAAATCTCAGGTAAGACACAGCAACTGCCTAAAAGATAGATGAGTAAAGCCAAAGTAAAGAAAAAGGGATTAGGGACCAGTGTGACCACTCAGTGGCTAAATCCTCACCTTGCATGCACTAGGATCCCACATGGGTGCCGATTCTTGTCTCAGCTGCTGCACTGCACTGGCACCCATGAGAGAACCAGAAGAAGCTCCTGGCTTTGGCTTGGCTCAGCTCAGGCTGTTGCAGCTACTTGGAGAGTGAACCAGCAGATGGAAGATTTTTGTCCCTTCTTCTCTCTGTAAAGCTGCCTTCTAATCAAAATAAATAAATCTTTTTTAAGGGCTTAGATATGAATATATTTGAGAGTTTAAATCAATAGGACTTTATGAATGATTCAAATGAGTAAGCAATCAAGAGGGAAGAGTTAAAAATGATTCTAAAACTTTCAATCTGGAAACTAGTCATTGAGGAAGCAGACAGGAGGAAGACAGAATGTGGGAGGTAGATAATTAATGAATTCTCACTTAAACATGACACATTTCAAATAGATGTAGATTAGTGTGATCTAATTGTCCAGCAGGTAACTTGCAGAATGCCATGACAAAATGCCACAGACTGGGTGGCTAAACCAACAGATACTTATTTTCTCAAAGCTCTGGAAGTTAGAAAGCCATGATTAAGATACCAACAAATTCGTTTTCTCATCTGGTTCTCTTCTTGTTTGCTGGTGTTTGCCAGCTCTCTGGATAATGCTAACAAAGCCCCCTTTTTAATGTATGGTAAGAGAGCGAGAAAACTCTAAGAGTCTTTCTTAAAAATATTGATCTTACTTATTGTAAAGGCAGAATTAAGACAGAGGAGGAGAGGCAGACAGATACACATACACACAGAGCAAGAGGGAGAGACAAAGGGGTGGGGAGAAATGGGGGAGAGGGGGAAATTTTCCATTCACTGGTTTGCTCCCCCAAATGGTCACAACAGATGGGACCAGGACACATAGAAGCCACTAGATTCTTCTAGGTCTCCTTTGTGGGTGTAGGGGTCCAAGAACTTCAGCCACCTTCCTCTGCTTTTCTAGGTGCATTAGCAGGGAGCATGGTAGTAACTGGAGCAGCATAGACTTGAACTGGCACCTATATGGGATGGCTTTATTACAGAGGCTTAACTTTCTACACCAGAATGTTGGAATGTTGGCCCCTGCAGTTCCTAATAAGTAATCCTGCCAGATCAGGGTTCTTCCTTTATGAACTCAGAGCACCATTATCACTCCCTTAGGTGCTCCATCCTCAGACACAGTTACAAAGGGTATATGGTTCCAACATATAAATTTTGGCAGCTTACAGTCAGCCAACAATAGTAACTGGATATTTGATTTGCAATTTGGGTCCAGGTTGGAATATGAGGATATCAACAAAAAATGGGAGCTGAAACAATAGTACTGGGATTGCTAAAAAGTGTTGTAGAGAGTATTGCTAGGCGGTGATACCAACATGGATGGTTGAAAGAGGAGCCAGGAAATCAAATGAAGCAGAGCGGGAGGAGTCAAAAATTAAACCAAAGAAAAATAAGTAATTATGAATAGAAGAAGTACCAAGAGATGATGACTGAAGTCTGAGTGGTATTAAATCCCACACACTGTGCACTGAAAAGTACCCATTAAATCTTAGACTGAATAGGTCAGTGGTAACTTGAGTCCCATTCAAACAAACAGGTTTTTTATTTTTGGCAATCTTTACATAGTTAATTAAGGCACAAAGGTTCAAGGGCTACAGGAAAGTGGATAAGACTATCATTTCCACATTTTTCTGTATCTGGAGTAAAGGGGGAGATAAAGGGAGAAGTCCCACCCAGTCTCCCACCCATCCCGGGTCCCGGATGTGGAGCATGCTCCAAGGGTCTTGCTCAAGTGGTTTTGATAGTTCACCAGTTATGAATTGCTGCCAATCTTGCTATTCCAAGCACAATGAAGTTGCTGCAGAATCCACTGATTGACATAGTCCAACTTAGAGTCTCTGTTTACCCAGTTTTTCACTGCCAACATATGGCTGGGGTAGTTGGTTGATTTGTTCTGTCCTCTGCTGTGATGCCAGGTGTCCTCTGTAGGTTCTGATAGACTGCCATATCCTCCATGTGCAGCTGGTTCTGCTCTCCACTGCTCAGTCTGAGCCTCTGAGGAGGCTTGGCTCTGTCGCTCGTACTCCATGCAGACCATGGAACCTGCATTTCTCTTCATGGTTAGGGTTCTGAGTCTGGCAGTTTGATTGGGGAGATCCCCAAAGAAACTTGGTCTGAGGTGATCCCAGACCAGATTCTTGTGTGTACTTGCAAGTACAGGGCCCAGGACAGTCCATTGCCCTAACCAGCTGGTGGTTGCAATTGCTGGGTTGGTTCTGTTTCCAGCCCTGTCTTCCACTGGAACCATTGTGTGTTGCAGTCTGGCCTGATTCTGCCCAGCACACACTCAGCCTTCACATCAACCAGTGGGAGCTGAAGCCTAGTTCGGAGCGACCCACAATGACCCCCACCAGGCCCGCCCCCTACCCTGGTTCCCATGCTTGCCAGTATGTGCAGCAGACTAGTCCAGTGCTATCATCACATTTTGCCTTCTTTGTTGAGTTTCATGTGCTTTTCTAGGGACTGAGATAAAAAAGATAAATAACCTCCTTCACAACCTTAACAAAGAAACCATCACTTAATGGTGTCAGATAGACATCCATGGGCTCCAAGTCCTCTACAGGGCGGATCAATTCAGTATTTGTACCCAGTTTCCCTTGATTTAACTATCTTGGCAAAGTTTAACTCATTATTCAGATGTTAATAGGTAATTACATGCATTTCACTTTCTAGTTCCATGTTTGGCTATCAGCCATTCAAGGGAGCATCCTTTCAGTGCGGTTCACAGTCTATTTATGCTGAAAGGGCTCTCAGTAGTCACCTTTCCCATTACATGCACCATCCTGTTGACAGAAGTCAAACAACACATTTACTTTTGAAACATATACCTTGATGGACTCTCTTGGTTTTCCTTGTCTTCTCTTTGAAATATGTGTTGGGAGTCCATGGGCTGCTCTTACAGGTCTTACATCAAAACCTTGTGCTTGCCTCCCATCAACCTTGCTTCTTCCCTTGTGTGTGAATTTTTTATTAACATCCCTGACAATTTCCCACATTTCATTGCAAAATGCTTAATTATACAGAACAGAATATATTCTCCAACAGCCTACCCATTAGATGCATCTTGTATAACATACCTTCTTTGGCCCACAAAGCATTGTAAAGTTTAAGAAATTGGCTTTAAATATTTAAAATTTAAGTATTTCTATAAGCAATCCTAGATTTCCATAATTCTCTTTGAAAATCGCACGATCTGGCCAAAGTAGGCCTGTATTCCTACCTCATGGCATTGGTTGGAGGTGCGGATCCCATACCCCTTACATGTCCTTGACACACCACAATCTATCATTCCCTAATTTAAGGCCTACAGTTCTTTTATGCTTCATCAGTGTCAATGCTCATTTGATTACTTAACAGTCTTTTAAACTTTTGCACTTTTTACCTTGACTCTGGAAAGACTCATTAAAAAAAAACCAGAATTATGTAGCTTGCTTAGTCATTCCTAACTCATTAGTTAAATTTTTTTAAATTACAAACTCTAGATTCAACACAATGGCTCAATTAGTTACATCGTCTCTCTGCAAGAGCTGGGATCCTATACAGGCACGAGTTCATGTCCCAGGAGCTCTACTTCCCATCCAGCTCTCAGCTGGTAATCTGAGGAAGCAGCGGAGGATGATCCATGGCCTTGGGATTCTGCACCCACATGGGAGACTCGGAAGAAGCTCCTGGCATCTGGATGTGGATCAGATCAGCTCCCACCACTGTGACCATTTGGAGAGTGAGCCTGCAAACTCTGGCACATTTAAATCACCTGCAGTTTGTGATGTATCTTCATTTTTTGCTGACAAATTCACATATATTTGCAAAGAATGAATTTGTAGGTTTGGTGTTCAATACTCATTAATTCGCTTTTCCTTTGTGTACCACTCATATTTACCCAATTTAGGTAGCTTGTTTCACACCATGCTTTGGAGGGTCTCTCTCATACACTGAGTTCCATCCCTGATTTTATATCCTGTGTTTCCAGAAAACACATTCGATAAGCTTGCCAAGTATAACAGTTCTCTTTTTGCTTTTGGTAAATAAGAGTTCTGTCAGGATGTATTACAGGCCCAGAGCAACAACACTGTGGGAAAACAGCCATCGCAAGTACATTCATGTACTAAGAAATAGCAGGCATTGGTTGATGACACTGTTAACATAGCATCTTAAATTAGCAGGGTTAACTATCCCTTTAACTATCCCCTCACCAGAATTTCTCAAAATTTCACTTGAAAACCATGTGGTTTGTAACCTGGAGTCAACAGACAGGGACATATGTGCATGGTGAGATGTCTGAGATTTGCAATTCACATATAGTGCTCCTCCGTGTGTCTCAAGCTTCCTCAGAGATGTCAGGGGAATCACTTAACTTTTCTGATTCAGCTGCACAATGGAACTACTACTTAAGTGCTTATATTGTACTATCACGTTCTATCTTTGCAAAGCATGAGATGGTGCATGATACAAAGGGACACCCTATAATAGTCTAAGGATCTTAACATATGCCAAGGAAAATAAAGCACAAAAGGCTCTCTAAAGTAATCAAAAGTCTATTTTCCTAAAGAAATTCAAGACCACAGATGATATCTGTCCTGTGGCCACAAAAATGGGCTTCTCCTTTCTCCTGCGTTACTGGATAGGCTGCCACTGTTCTCTCGCTTTCCAATCTAGCCAAACATCGGGTCTATCTTCTCCATCCCCCCTTTAATAGGAAACACATTCTCCTAGCATACAAAAGAAGGAAAAAAGTCGAGATTTAAGTAGAACAGCAGAATCTCTACCTACATACAACTTGCTAAATACATAGAGCTGAAAATAGCCAGAACTGAGAGAAAAGGGGAAAAAATAAGAGTGTTTTAACAGTAAAATAAAACCACAACTAATGACTTCAGGAGACAGGAGCTAGGTGGACAAGCAAGGCATCGCAGCTTTAAATATATGGGATTTGGCTTCCCCTCCCCAGTAAGTGGCCTGGCACCAATTCAAATCGGCTGGTCTGGCACGCTAGTGCCTCTGCGAAGGACCACACTGGCGGATGGAAACAACCACAAAAACCACAGAGAAAGTGCAGGCTTCCAAAGGCAACAAGGAGGCAACCAGACTGGCAGCACAAACACTGCCAAGTCCCCTGCAACAGCGGGCAGGAGCCAGCCTCTCCAAGTTGGACTGTCTCTCTTCTGAGGTGGGGATGGCTAATGTTGAGCCTGACTTGGGAATAAAGTTGGGGGACAGATAAGCAGCAGCCACTATGTAGGGTCTCGGGCTTGGGTAGCTGCTCAAGAGTTGATGACAAGGTTGGAAATCCCACAGAGGAGAGGTGAAGGCTTTCTCTCTTTCAGGTGCAATACAGCAGAAAGCCAAGAGAGTCATGTTTGCAGAGTATTTCTTTGGAAAGGAATGGAATAAACTTTATGAATTTCTAGTTCTGGAAAATAATTTTGCTACATAAACAATTGTGTTTTTTTCATGCCACTGAAAACTGCCAAATGATTTGGTACTTTAAGAATTCTTACTGTGTGCTGGCTGCATGGAAGCAAGGAATCTGGTTCTGCGTGCAGAAGACACAGCAGGGGGCTTTCACTGGCCAAGTCTTCCGTTTTAGCATCTCTGGTGGTGTCTACACAATGCCAACATTGCTAACTAGAAAGCTAAAATGGAATGAAAGCTTTCCCCAAGGCTTCACAATACATAATGGCATGACTATTTTGCCCTGAATTGGCTGGTGCCTTTGCTGGCCTAACTGCCAGCCTCAGTTTTCTCAATGCTAAGATGAAGGTCAATATTAATTTCAAGACTTCTGGAGAGGGGTAGTATCAACATCTGATTGAGTCAAATATGCCTGGTAGTTGCCAAAGATGTCATGCTCTATCACTGACAAGAAAACAAATTAAGCCACAATCTTTGCGTAAGTTATTTGTTCTCCTTACTTCACCTCAGAAAACAAGCATGGATAATAACTACAGCATTTCCCACTATTGTAAAGAAATTTGCAAATTATTTCATGTGACCAAGTTATATGTGTTAGTTGTTACCAGATTCCATTTACAATGAAAACTACAATTTAGCACTTTGAGAAAGAGTGAGGAATTGTAGAAGATGGCCAGAGTTAAAGCAGAAGTGGTATATAAAGAGTTGGGCATGAGTCGGGTTATGTCCACTCGAAGCATTTCAAGTTACACCTAATGAGCACACTGAGCTTGTGACCCTAGATGAAGGATTCATAAGAGAATATGTAATTTGTACAATTTGACTAAAAGGGTCTCATAACAACATTGGGGTAGGACAATGACTTTACTGGCAGATAGGTGGCATATTAATTCGTGTCAGTGCGTGAGTTGCATAGGAAGGAAATGGAGAAAGAGGATATAATACTGGGCCAGGTATGTATGCAGAAATCAGCAGTCAATCAGGAATTAATGATTCAAAATCAACCCAGTAGAAGCCTATTTAAACAAAGACTATTTCAACGAAGGAGCCATCAACAGTATTGCATGAATTCGGCTGTGCCCACAAATAAAACCCAAGAAGGGTTTGCTGGATTTCGTGAGATGCAGGTCACTGATGACCTGGTCAACAGTAATTTCACTGGATATTCAGCAGAGGGGCCAGAGGGCAGCAGGCTGCAGACAAAATAAAAATGGAAGATGGTTGAAAGGCAAATGAAAGTGCATGACTATGAAGAGGAGGAGAAAGACAGGCAATTGCGGGGAGGAGGTCTACTGGCTTATTTGAGCTCTCTGAGCTCAATTCAGTCAAACTGGAAGAACAAGGAGAGATGGTTGATGATGGGAAGAGAATAATGGTGCCTGGGTTCCCCAAAACCAGTAGTGGTAGTGGTGAAGGTATGTGTGGATCCACACTGTACATAAATATTCCTGCCTTTCCTAGATAGGACCACCTCCTTGGAGAAAACTGCAAGTGGCAAGGGAGGGAAGATGAAGGGAAGAACCAAAGGAAATGGGAAACCTGCAGTCAAGAATCATACAGAGAAGCTCTCATGCCATCTCCCACCCACTCTGGCATGGACACCCGGAACAGGCTCCTTTTCCTTATGGTGTACGTCTGTTCTCTCCAGCTTTCTACTTCTCTTCTCTCAGGTACATTTCTCATTTACATTAATTTTCATAATAGCATACTGCCCTTTTATTCACTTTTTTCCCCTTACATGTAGGCCTTGCTTGAGAAAGGCTCTCTATTATTTGTTATGGTGAATAACATAAAATTTACTAGTTTAACTATTTTAATGTACAGTTCAGTGGCTTGCAGTATAGTCATTCATAGCATTCTGCAAACTATTGCCAAGATTTGATTCTACAACTTTTCCATCTTCTCAAATCAAAACTCTGCACCCATTAAATGCCAGTTCCTCTTTTGCCACCTTCCTATCCCAGATAACCTGAATTTGACTTTGTCTTGATGAATGTGCCTATTCTACGTATCTCAAACAAGTAAGCTCATACAATGTTTGTCTTACTTAAGGAAACTGTTTTCAAGATTAATCTTACATGTATCAGAATTGCATTCCTTTTTTATGGCCCAATAATATAATTTTTTGTGTAGATGAAATTTTGTGTATCAATTCATCTCTTAATGGAAAATTAGATTGTTTCCACTGTTTGGCTGTTGTACAAAATGCAATTTGAAAATGCATACACACATATCTTTTTGAATCTGCTGTCAATTCTTTGGGTAAATACACAGAAAGAAAATACCTACATCATGCAACATTTTTGTGTTTAACTTCTTGAAGAATGGCAAAATTTGTTCCATAGAACCTACACCATTTTATACACACAACCAGCAATGCATGAGAGGTCTAATTTCTCCACAGCCTCATTAATACTGATTTTCTGCTATTGTTATTTTTATGATTCGGGATCACAGCCATCAGAGGGGATAAGAAATGGTATCCCACGTTGACCACTACACCACATGCTCATCCCATTGCCTGGTTTTGATGGCTTGTTTTTCTCTAGAACTCTGCTTTTACCTTATATTCTGGATTACTTTTGATTCACAAGATGCTCTTGAAAAGGGAAATAATTTAGGTATATTTTTTGTTTTTTCTAGTTATTATTATTATGGGAATTTTTAAATCCTCCTAAAACTTGCAAGAATGACATTGTGAATATCACTCTCCCTGATACCTGTCTCTTAGAGTTGCTATTTTATTGCACTTGGTTAACCACTGTCCCTACAGCCCTCTTTAACTTATTGTAAAGGTAGTGTGACATACAGAGGAGAGAGAGAGAAATCTTCGATCTCTTGGTTCACTACCCAAATGATCACAATGGCCAGCGCTGTCAAGCCAAAGTTAGGAGCCTGGAACTCCATCTTGGTCTCCCACAAGGGTGGCAGTGGCCCAAGTACTTCAATCATCCTCTGTTGCTTTCCCAGGCTCATTTGCAGGAGCTGAATTGGAAGTAGAGCAGCAAGGACTAGAACTGGTTGCTCCGAACTCCGAAACAGGATGCTGGAGCCAGAACAGCGACCCTCCACGGCCATCAATCAGGCTAGCTTGTATATACTTAAAGTGGCATACATTAAGAAATTACTTTTTAAGGAATAAAAAATATACATGGGCTTATATTTGAGTCTCTGGTACTTCTGTGGCAGATGAAGTACAAAGAAGAGTAAATCATGGAGTTCAGCTTTTTTTCTATCAAAGTGGTTGCTGGGCAACACCGCTGCTCATCTAACGCTGTGCAGCAAGGAATCCTGGAGCTAGAAGGAAAACTACCTGAAGCTGGTGACCCCGGAATTGGCTCTTAAACCTCCCTTATCTTGTCCTTGATCTTCCCCCACTGGACTGTTAATGCCTTTGAAGTCAGGGGCTGTGTTCTATTCATTTGACATGTCTATTTTTAATTATGCCTTCCAACAGTCAGAATCGTGTTTTACGGCGAAAGTCTGCCATGAATTTTGCAAACACCATTAAGAACAAACTTTGGGGTGTATGACATTTTCTACTGTTTTTTTTCCTGTGTATCCTGCACAGAAATCCTAACTAAGGACAGGTGCGACTTGCTGCAGTGGAGCATCCCCCATGTCTACCAAACTCTTTATGTTTAGCTAACCCTCCCACTCTGCATGATACTCTTTGTCTTAGTTCTAGAACACAAAATGAAATAAAGGTTACCTCTGAAGTGTCCTCAAACTACAACCCAAAGCTACAGAATGCAACCCTGCTAAGAGTGCCTGGAAGGTTTACAAAATGCAATCTCATTGTAAGATCAAGATAAATCACACTTTCTGATAGGAAGAGCATTTTAAAACAGGGGAAAAGGAACACTGCCAGGGTAAATGTTTGTTATCCAGACATGAAAAATAAAAACGCAGTGCCTTTTGGAAGGGGAAACATCAGTGGCATCGGAGATACAAGACCACAGACAGATCTAAGAACAGATTACCATCTCGCTGCTCAGCCATGCAGTCAGAGAGACTCCACAGGTCTTCCGATAGGGTGGTGGGTGAAGCTTTTAGGGATCAGCAAACAGCAAAGGATGTGGGGAGAGCCAGGTAAGGAATGAGATTTTGACAGAACGACCAATCACATTCAAAGAAATAAGATCAAATAAGGGCATTTCAAAAAGACAAAGCCCTCATTTTCACCTGTCTCTGGCTTTGCAAACATGGATATTTCCTTTAGAGAGGAAACCACTGTATTTATGATTGGTTCGTATTTCACACCTTTATTCATATGTATCCTGTAATATAAAAGGCCTATTTCTTATTTCATAGGAAATGCTAAATGCACTGGGGAATCACAGGAGTGCTCAAGGCTTTTCTAGCAGCAGAAGTTAGCATAAGTAGTTGGTCACAGGAGTACTGCCTCAAAACAAAGCCTTCTTTCTGACTCGGCAGAAATTAAGTACTGACATGTGAAACCTACTGAGAGTTTCATCTGTTTTTACTCTCAGTCTCATTCTTTCTTCTAAGTGTGTGCACACATACATCAGGCTTCTTAAGCGTAAAGTTGCTAGTGAAATCTCATGTGCCCACTGCAGAGAAAAACATATCAGCGCCACCTAGTGCTTGCTGTGTCACATTACAATGCACAAAAAATTCAACTAGGTCCCTTCAGTTTGTACGCAGAAATCCCCAAAATACCAAAAGCTTGGATTAGATAATCCTCTGATTGCAAGCGCCAGCATCCCATATGGGCACCGGTTCCTGTCCTGGCTGCTCCACTTCTATCCAGCTCCATTCTTATGGCCTGGGAAAGCATCAAAGCCTTGGGACCATGAACTCATATGAGAGACCCAAAGCAAGCTTCCAGCTTCTGGCTCCTGGTTGTCTCAGATCCAGCTGTTGGAGCCACTTGTGAACCAATGGATGGAAGATTTTTCTCTGTCATTCCTTCACTCTGTAAGAATCTGCCTTTCCAATAAAAATAAATATTTTTAAAAAGGCATAACAGCAAGCAAAATGTCAAATAATGTGAAGCTTTATTTCAAGAAAGGATGAAAAGACAAAATGATATTTAAACTTTTAATCAAATATTTTAGCAATATTTACGGTTACAGTAGGATCAATGAAATGTCACTTGTAAATATAGTATGGGTACACCTTTAGTAAAGAACACCTCTAAACATCTCTAGAAAATCAGAAGCACACGGGTTAGCTTTGTAACATTTGAGTTCCTGGTGCCAGGATATGGGAAACTGACTGACTCCCGCTCTGGATGGTGCACTAAAGTTTGCTCCTTATTTGTTAAATTCAAATTTTTCAAAGAGTAAACTATGAAAGAACAAATGTCCTTTTCCTGTCACTCAAACATAGCCACAAAGTGAGGGCTTTTCAATTTTCAAAATGGGTGCGAAATGCTGCTCTCACACATCTCTCCTCACTTTGTCTTCACTGTCTAGTTCATTCATCGGAATGTCAAGCATGGCTTTCTCAAGTACTAGTCAACTAAACGGTAAACTATTGAAAGACAAGCAGACCACCTCTGGGTACATGTTGTCACCTCAAATAATAATCCAGCTAACAAAGTACCTAGTACATGCTTATAACAATTATCTCATAGAAGTGAATGGTGTTGGTGTTCTATCATCCACCCCCCCCCATTTTACAGAAGGTGAAATTAAATCTGAGGGCACACAGTGGCACCTGGAAGACTTTGGCAGGTAGAATTCAGCCTTTCACCATCCTGGGCCTAAACAGACTCTCTGTAGAGAGTCTACAATGGGAAGCTACGGATGGGCCAGCTAAGCTTGTTGCCACAGGACTCAAGAGGGGGATAGCAAAGGTTTGAAAAGATTTTTTGCGAACATGCATCTAAAAAAAAGGGGGTGTGAATAGTCACTACAGTGACCATAGGCTTGAGCCTATCTCCAAGCCTCCATTTGAAGGTGAGAGTCTAGTTGGATGTTTATTTAAGGGGAGACAGCTGGGAAAACTTGAGTTCTCTTAAAAGCCAGTGTTACCTTAAAACACCAAGTCAGGGACGGGTCTTGTGGCGCAGTAGGTCAATCCATGAATTGCGATGATTGCATCTCTTCTCAGGGACCTGGTTACTGCACTGGCTTCCTACTAATTCACACCCCGGAAGGCAGCATGCGATTTCTCAAGTGCTTGGATCCCTGCCACCCCAGGGGAGACCCAGATAGAGTCTCAGGCTCCTGGCTTCAGCCTGGCCCATCTCTCATGTGAGCATTTGAGGAGGGAACCAACAGGTAGAAGATCCTCATTCTCTTTCTCTCTCCCCTCCTGCCACTCAGCCTCTCTGCTATTCTATCTTTCAAACAAATGAATCTTGAAAAGAAAAAAAGTACCATGGAGCCAGTGTGATGGCTTAACTAGCCAATCCTCTCCTTTCAAGTGTCAGCATCCTACGTGGGCACTGGTTCATATGACCGCTGTGCCACTTCCAATGCAGCTCCCTGATGGCAGCCAGGGAAAACAGCAGAGGATGGCCCAAGGTTTTGGAACCCTGCACCCAGGGGTGGGAGACCAGAAGAAGCGTACCACTTCATCATAAGTATCTCATCATGTTGACAGGCAAAAATATTCCACTCCTTGTAAATAGCCACACAATTTCCATTGTATGAATATGTCACAATTCACATATGTTCCTGTTCCTTTTCTTCCCAGTTCATAGCACTGGAAGGCAACATACTGGCAACAAATAGGTTTACTTGCTTTCCAGAGATTCTCTCAAGTTAGATAGCTAAGTCAGAGCACATGTATATTTTAAATTGCTTTTAGATATTGCAAAAGAGCTTTCAAAAATGATGCCAAGGGGACCAGTGTGATGGCTTAGTAAGCTAATCCTCTGCCTGCTAGCAACACCCTATATGGGGACTAGTTGTGTCCTGGTTACTCCACTTCCAAACCAGCTCTGTTTATGGTCTAGAAAATCAGCAGAGAGGGGCCTGAGTCCTTAGGCCCCCATACCTAGATGGGAAACTTGGAAGCTGCTCCTGGCTCCTGGAGTTGAACAGGCTCAGCTCTGGGGCTGTTGCAGCCATTTGTGGAGTGAACCAGCACATGAAGAAGCTTTCTCCATCTCTCTCGTCTATGTCTCCCTTCTCTCCTCTCCAACAGGCAATGTGAGAACCCACCCACTCCTAACCTTCCTGTCTGAAATGGATGCTCTTACTCTAAAAACTGTAATAACATGGTGGATTTTTAAAACTATCCCATTTCTATTTAATTTGCATTTCTTTTTACTAATAAATGAGCAAAAGCATGTTCAGGTCTACAGGCCATTAGGATTCCAGGTCCATATTTGCTGCCCATTTTTCTATTGGCTCATGTATCCTTCTAAAATAACTGTAGAAGCCCTTTTCATTTTAGAGAAATAAATGCTTTGTCCTTCATGTGCACTGCATTTTCCCCTCGACTCTCATTTTTTTTTCTTTTTATAACATCTTTTACTATTCAATTTTAAAAGTTACACAGCCTAATGTATTTTTTCTTTTGGTTTCTTGGTTTCCTGTCTTGTTAGGAAATTGTTTCTTACATATTTTATGATTTCATATTTCATATATGTTAAACATTTAATTGATCTGGAATTCATTTGGTAATATAGATTATTCCATGCATCAGCAATGCTTTCCAATTTTATCTAGCTAAATCAAACCTTCCTCATTGAATAGAAATGCAGGTTTCTGCCTCTGAGTCCGAATAAAATTGAAGCAGAAAGGGAATAACATCTGAAAATGGTAGTAGGCAAGTACTCGCAGTAATGTAGGCCACATTGGTAACACTTCTCTACTTGCTGACAAATGTTCATGCCTACATTCCCAGGAACAGGAGACTGGATAATTACTGGATGTAGGGAAGTATGGATATGCAAATTTATTCACAAGAAGTCTATTTTTGAGGACACGAATAAGCCATCATTCCATCAAAGAAAACATTAGGAATTCCAAACTGCCCTGCTCAGAGCCTGCCTCTGAGAAGACCCATCCCTGCATGCAAATCCCACGCTCGTCACAAAATGAACCCTGAGGGACCATTCCGCCATGATCTGCTCCTGCCACAGGACAGTGCAACCCAATAGCTTCTGAGGTGTGAATTTGGACTTTAACATCTGGTTGAGAGAAGCATAAGTTTGAGACTCATATATCCTTAGGATTTTCAAGAAATGTGGTGTTTGCCTGTTCTTGATTCACAGTGTCTTCACAATTCCACCAAGAACATCCACGCCAGATGTCAATCCTCTAGCTAGGCTTGAAAGAGCAACAGTTGGATTCGATAGCCTAGGCTTTTGCTGAATATGTTTGATCAAAAAAGTACTTGAAGCAAGTACGTCAACCATTAGATGTGGTTAAGTCTGGAGATGAGGCATGGGTGTTAGTAACACAACTCTTGGCTTCCTTGTACATTTGAGATATTGTGTATGAAATTCACAAGATATTTTTGGATGGAAATGAAAATTTCCCCTAGGTCACAGACGAAAATGGTCAAAATGTATATATAAGATGTGAATGGCTACATGGCAAGTCTAGAATGTGTGCTTGTAATTTTGGCAAACAAGAATATTTGTACAACCGCCTAACCACACTCTCCCATTTCATTGTCTGCTGGTGTGACTCACTGCTCTTAGCTCAGGACCAGAGACAACCGCACATGTGGCTTTCTTGCTCGTCATCTGAAGGTGAAACAAGGCAAGGCCACTGACCATAACAGGTTGCTGTGGCTTTCTCTTGTAGCATCACTTTGAAAATCTGGTTAAATCTAATTAAAACTATTGAACATTCTACCGAGAAAGCCATATGTGTACAACTAAATTTTGTGGAAAATATGTAAGTCCATGAACTTTCTTCGAATTCAGTTGAAAAGTAAATTTATTTTGGTGTGAAAGTATATTGAATTCCATATCAATGAATGGTCTTGAAAATGTCTAGGTCCTGACACAGCGGCCTAGCGACTCATGTTTAATGCACCAGCATCCCATATGGGCACCAGTTCTAATTCCAGTGGCCCTACTTCCCATCCAGTTTCCTGCTTGTGGCCTGGGAAAGCAGTTGAGGATGGCCCAAAGCCTTGGGACCCTGCACCAGTGTGGGAGACAAGAAGAAGCCCCTGGCTTTGGATCAGCGCAGCTCCAGCCATTGCAGTCACTTAGGGAGTGAATCATCAGACGGAAGATCTTCCTCTCTGTATATATCTGACTTTGCAATAAAAATAAATAAATCTTTAAGAAAAATTCTGAAAAGCACATTATGACAAATTATACACTTATTTCAAAAATTCATATTTTACATAAATTCATGTTTTGCATGAATTCATATTTATGTGAATTGCCTTGTAATTATTGATTGAAAGTCTCCTGTCCACACATATTTCATTATGTTTGGATTACTGGTTTATTCAGTCCATTTCTGGAAATATTTGTTTAGTTTTGATGTGGTTGTTACTTGTGGGACTTATGAAAGTCGTGACGAGTGTGTGTTTATAAGTGTGCATGTGGGTTCCAGTAGGATTCACATATGAAAACAAATGAAAGCGTATATTAGGAGAGAGTTTTATTTGCATCTCAGCCATGTCACTGTTAGCTGTCAGATGACAGGGAATTCATTATATTTCTGATTTATTTTTCATACCTTTCAAAAGGGTCATAAAATATTCACTTTACAGCATGGTTGTAGACTTTATTATAGACAGATAGGTGGAGTTACTTTATTTTCTTTGGTACTGCCTGCCAGATACAGGCAAGTATTCACCAAGTGATGGCTGTTATTATACTAGCTTAAATACATTTAAAAAAATTCTCCTGTTCTCAATTCTGCCTTATTTAGGAATGGTTAGATGAGAAAATTAACATTTTGGCTTTCCATGAAGTAATGCCTATTGACTTTTCGGTACCCTTTTGTTTGCCTTTTCTAAAAGCGGACTTAATTCAGAATTTATAGTGGTTCACGTAGAATGAGATTAATTCACTTTTGGATTACTTGCTGAAATGAACACAATCATTCCTCAACATGGCCATCTATTTGCTGCTGATACTGTTCCATCAAGAACAGTAGAAAGGACATCCCGCTAGGCACACAGCAGATGGCTCTAGGGCAACAGGCTTAGGTAAAAGCAGCAGCCGCAGTCACTTCGTTTCCCAAGGGCAGAGCCTGTGCATAAGCTGTTTCTGTGATTTACACACAGCAGCCAGCAGAGGGACACAGCAGCAAAATACATCTCAGTTTATAGTAATTGCAGCTAAGATCCCTCTCTGCTTTCCTGGAGCAATAGCCTCTAATTCGTTCGATCAATACAGATAAGATAATATCAACATTGGCGGTTTTAAATGATTGATCGTGAAGGGCAAGAAGCCAAAGAAATGCTGTCTGCATGTGATCAGGTTTAAAGTTTAAAAATTCAGAGTGTTAATTCATTCTGTCACTTAAAATGGGCTGAACAAAGGTGTAGGCCAGGTTTCCTCATTTTTTGTGCTTTTCCTGAAACTTTTATTCTTTTCTTGAAAAACAAATCAAAACCTCTCTAGGTCCTGGTGGAACGGACAAGACAGGTGCTCATGGAGAGAATCTCACTTCTTCCATTGCCCAGGAGGGTATGGAAAGGAAAAAGACGTAACAGTGAAGAAACATGGAGCTTTTCTTCTTTTACTTCCCCTAGCAAATTTCTTTTTTTAAATCTATTTTATCATGGTATGTAAGTATATCTGCAAGGCAGTAAGTGCCTTCAGCAACAAGATAAGCCTTCCTTTTAAAATTCAACCAATCAACTTAATGCATAGCCCGGTGTCCTGGTAAATATCCTTCTGTATCCCCAGAAAATTCCTAAAAATGATCACTTCACCAAATTTCCTTAACTTTTCAGCAAAAAATGGGTGTGTACTGACTTTGATAACAGTGCTGGGCCTGCTTTATTTCTTGATCCTTGATGTGTGAACAAGCTGTGTATGTTTACACTATAACCAATTCTGGGATAAACTATCACAAAAATAGCCAGGATGGGCCTGTGGCTGCTCCTGCGTATTTCTCCCATGCAGCCCCTCCGCTAGAGCATCAAGAACTAAGCAGTCAGAGCCTGAATCATTTCTTTCCATTGCAATTATTCCAACTTGGAATGTGACAGTTGTCCAGACCTGCACTGCCCAATCAGGTAGGCATACGCCACTTGTGGCTATGGGATATGTGGTTCCTGGATACTACTCCAGACTGAGGTGCTCTGTCAATCTAAAACACAAAGTGAATTTTTAAGATCACCATAATGAAAAGAATTTAAATTACTCCTTAATACTTCTTATATTGATTAAATGTTAGGATGACTTTAATATATTAAATAATATAATAATAATGGACTATAATATACCATTCAGATTCATTTTACCTGTTCCTTGCTATTTAAAAAAATACAGAAGTGATCATTTGGGCTAGCAGTTAAGACACATTACTTACTGGTAATGTGAGATAGGAAGAGGGATATGGGGAATGAGACAAAGAGAGAAAGTGAGAATCTTCCATTCTGTGGTTCAATTTCCAAATGGCCACAACAACCAGGCTAACCAAAAAGCATTGGAAATCAATCTATGTCTCCCGTTTCTATGCAAGAACTTGGGCTATCACCTGCTGCTTTTCACAGAACTAAATCTTGAGTACACCAACCAGGACCTGAACTTTTGTTGCTCATATGGCATGGTGGTTTCACAGACTATGGCTTAACATGCCCGAGCATGCAACACTTTTATGGGGGAAACTATTTATATTACGCCTATTCTGAACCTTCACAACTCACACTGTATAGATATTATCATTTCTTTATTTTCATCTGTTTCCCTTCAATAGCATACACAATCACAATCTCTTTATACAGGCAAGTGAATTTGGAAAATAACGAATTCCATGTTATAAATCAGTTTCATACTGCCCACCAGTACTGTTAAATTTTTAACACACAGGAAAAGACACAATTTGAAGAATATTTCTCTAATGGAAATCTGCAATTTTCACACATATTTGGGAAGACAACAGAATAAAAGTCGTTTCTGTTCCTCCCTGAATCTTGCCACTGGGATCAGCACTTTCTCTCTTACGGCTTATGGGAAAGACTTTAACGTTATTACAAGTGCCTGGTTCCTCTGAAGAACCTGTTCAACACAACCTAAAAACAACACACCATTAACAATTTATGAACTAGATTTTCTAAATGTTGTCCCAAACTATTTGGTGGAACATTCAACCCTTGATGGAGATGTAAATAAAATTTGTAAATATGAAATACATAAAATTTGTTACTCCTATATAAATGAAAAATTGTATTATTACATCAAAATGAAGAAAGAGAAAAAAATGAAGAAAGGAGGCGGGAGGGAAGAGAAGAAATATCCACAGATTCTTGGATTTCATCTCTGAGCCCTACTGCATCTGTTCTTTGTATTGATACCGTATCAACATGAAAAAAAGTATCAGATGATAATTAAATAAATATTCTCCTGAATTCAATCTATTTCTCTACAGAGATTTTTAGAAGTTTGTAGAAAAGTGGAATTGAAAGGTAGTTCAGTGCAGTTTTTCCATAAGACACATTTTCCATGAACTTTCTGAAGGTCTCATACAAATGCAAGAGACAGAGTGACAGCAGGATTGCACAGACGAGACCTAACGAAGTGATAGCAGGTACCAGGAATAACGCCAAACCCTCTTCTCCTGCCTCTGACACCTGCCCAAATTACGCATTTCCCATCTCGTCCCCTCTCATCGGGCCTGAGTTACAAGAAAGTTTCTCATTCACACAAAACAGTCTAAGATTGAATCATTGTTGTGTATTGAAGTGGTCCCAATCACTTCTCTGTTTCTATTAGCCAGTTCCAAGTTATGTGAGAATCTTGACTAGCTCAGAGACATTTCCCCAACATAGTAAGGATTCCTTAACAAAAAAAAGCTGAACACAAAAATGTGAATGACTATCTTTGATCTGCCCTCTAGAGGGAGATACAGTGTGAGCAATTGCAGAATCACTGCATCCCACTTCTTTCCTAAGCCTCAGAACAAGATAGATTCAAAAAAATGAATGGGAATAAAAGCCTTAGCGCACAATCACATTTAATTTTCCCTTTATCTTAATCAAAAGATGCACCAGCGATGGATTTAAGGGAAGAAAAAGAAAACAGAATGCCCTAAGTGCTAAGGCTCTGCATGAAGCAAAAAATAAGTTTATTGAGACTACACAATCTTTTCAAATAAGCATGATGTAACAAAAAAGATAATGTTGGTTACATTATTTTCAAATAATTCATGTTTTATTTATGACACAGAAGAGCCAGAAAATATCTGAAGCTCAGAGGCAGTCTGTACTACGTTTCTATAAAAGTGGACATCATAGATTTATTACATTTATATAATGAGCTGTTTCTGAAGGAGCTCAAAGTGCTTTCCCTACAACACGTGTATAAAGGATGCTAAGCACTTCCCAGAATGTCAAAAGCAACCCAGGTAAAAAGGAAAGTGTGGAACACGAAAATAGTAAGAACACAATAAAAACTCCATTCATTCTATACACAGTGTTCCTTCATGTTGCCCCTCCCGAACTGTAAGCAGACACATGGAGCTGCCTCACTCCAGGTGAGTATGCAGTGATGCCAGATGAACAGCATTTATTCCAGGGACACCAACGGCCAGGCAGCCCATCTCCAGCTATGGAAGGTTTGTGATACCTGACACTTCTGATACAGGACATCCTTTTGAAATATAAATGAAATATATCCTTTTGGGATATATCCTTTTGGGATATAAACGAAATAGGATGGATCTGTGGTTGCATTGTCCAGAGTCATCAATTGTTCAATTGGCCAGTTTACATAATCTCTGTCAGCAGAGGCCAACTTTCTCTCTTCAGCACATGTGAAACATGCATTTGTACTATTTCAATGTAATCCTTTAGTACAATGCCCGGTTCCTGTCAGAAAGTCCACATTTTGCTAATAGAGTTAGTACCTGCTTAACGTGCTGCATGAGTAGGCTGGAACAGCAGTTAGACCTAGCAGAAATAACCTGAACAAAGTGATAAAGGCTAATGTCACCAACAATGGCAGATTGCAGCAGGTACCCTAAGGGCTGATCAGTAGGGCACACTGTTTCTGCAGTCTTTCTCCCCAAAACCAAACAGCAATGCAATAGTGATGAAGGTATCAACAAGCCAAGATTGAAGGCATTTTATAAAATGCCTCAAAACCATGAAGGCCATAGAAAACAGGGAGGTTTGAGCATTTATCATAGCCAAGAGAAGCCTAAGAAGACATGATGACTAAATGTAATATTGCAATACAGACAAGAATCTGAGAAATAAATGAGGAGAAAACAAGGTCTAGAAAATGCTTAGAATTTACATTTCTTCAGCAACACATTAGTCATTCAGTAGCATGTTATTTAACTTCATGTCATTTTTAATTCCTTTTTTCCCTGTTCTTGATTTTTTTTGTGGCTTTTCATCTAAGGGGATGTACCCTAACTGTGTAATGGAGACTATCATATCTAGTAGCAAATTATTTAACTTCATGGCATTGAAAATTTCTGTTTTTCTTAGTTACTGATTTTGTATTGTGCCTTTTCATTTAAAGGCATGTATAGTTACTGTGTAATGGAGACCATCATATCCTGATGTGAAAATACAATGCAGTATGCATCTCTATTTCCAGATCAGAGATGGTCTCCCAATGAAACTTCACTCTATCTTGACAATAAGATGCTGGACTCTCTGCCATTGTCCATGCTTGCAATGATGGACATATGACTGCTTATGAAGAACTACACTATAGTAATTCATATAGGGGAACTCAATAGGAATGGGAACGGGACTTGAGGAGGGGGTAAGGGAAATCCCAGGGTCTATGGAACTGTATCATAAAATGATAATAAAAAATTTAAGCAATCACAATGAATCAACATTGGTTTCTTAGTTATAGCACATGTACCACAAACATGTGTTAATCACAGGAGAATCTGACACTGGGTTATAAAAACAACTGTCTATACAAACTTGGTAACATTTCCAACAATTAAAATTTAAAAACAAAATATGCATTATAAAATAGGATCTATGGGGAAATCTTCATGCTCAGCCTATTACAGCAACATAATTCCCACCTATCAGAAGATTCACAAGTTCAGCAATGAAATTGAGGACAGTCTCTGAATCATTCACACACAGACATTTTATACTCTTCTATATTAAATTAACAACTTGATATGTTCTTAAATACTCCTAAAACATGGTTAGGTGAATTTCATATTTCCATTGTTCAGTTAGATGTGGATCATTTGAGAACACCTGGCCATCTTAGTGGGAATGAATAACTGAATTTGAAGCTAGGCAAGTAGGAACCCAGCCTTGACCCTGGTACTCACATTATTATCTTTTCGGGTAAGTCAGGTCATCACCCTGGCTGTTAGTGTCTTTTTCTATGATCGCACACAGTTGCTGGGAAGCACTAAACCATCTCTGAACAGTGTCTGGACCAGCAGCAGATGCTCAGGAAATGCCAGTTCCTTCCTTTTCTATTATTCCCCTTCTCAGCTGCTGCCATCTGACGGCCTCTCTAGCATCTCTACCTGGATGTCTCCCAGACATGGCAAATGCAACATATTTCAAATTCAACTCCAATTCCTCTAACGCCCCCTCACGCGCTCCTTCCTTTGCCAGTACATTTTTCTTCCAGACTTCTCCTCCGTAACTGGAACCACCAGCACAGCAGCCACCCAGGAGCTCATGCCAGAAATGTGGGAGTCATCCTCAACTTCTTCCCTTTTCTCACTCCCACTCTCCACAGCCGTTCTTTCACCTTTTTCCCTGTGACACAATTAGCAAGTGTTTGAATGTTTTCTCCACCTGACATGTGACTAGCTTTTTCCAAGGAAGAAGTATCTTTAAATGTCTTCTCATTTCCACTTACACCTCCCTCTCCCCATTATTTTCCCACATTTTGATCAAAGCATGGCTTTGAAGTATGAATCAGGGCACATCTTCTCATTCTTAAAAGGCCTCAATAATTTGTCCTAACTTTTGGAATAAAGTGAAGTCCCTGTACCTTAGCATATCACTCATTTCCCCGGTGCCACACAGACTTATCTCAGCTTCACACACACACAGTTATTTCAATAAATAATTCCATCTGTGGGGAGCACGATCCTATACTGGCTAATTCTCAACCCTGAGATACTGATGACTCCCCTCATTGATTTTTCTCTCACTGACCTCTGTTTCATTATCTTCACAGTAGTTATCACCATATCTTTTTGAATGCTGCTTTCTTTCTCAATATAGTTTTTAGAGGGAAGGTGATGAGTTTTTCTTATTCACCAGTATAATTACAACATCTAGAAAACTTCCTGAAAAGTAGCAGCTACCTAACATAGTAACTGGATCTGCAAATGTCTTCTGTTTCATGTGAAAAACATCCTAAAAATGTACATTCCTAGACAATCCCTATTTTAAGGTCTAATCCTGACATATTTATCCAACATGTCTTAGTCCATTTTGCGCTGCTATAACAAAATACTTGAGAATGAGCAACTGATAAAGGCAGGAAATTGATTTTTTTCACAGTTCCAGAAGCTGGGAATTACAAGATTATAACACCCAAATCTGGTGAGGATTTTCTTACTGTATTCTCACATAGAAGAAGACCAAAGAGCAAGAGAGAGCAAACCCACAAAGCCTTCTGATGGTGACAGCAAGCCTTCTGTGAGGATAAACACTCTCAAAAGGCCACAGTTCCCAACATCCTTCCCCTGGGAGATGAAGTTTCAGCACATGAGCTTTGGAGGGAACAAAGTGAAACCATAATCATAAGTACATATCTCACGGTAAGATAAAAAGGGAAAGTCACCAAGATGTTTGCTTATGGTTATGTTTTTGCTTATAGAGTTGCAATCTATTTTTTCATATTTCAATACACTCTAATTTCTTGACTAGTGCTGAGTGACTCCTGCCTTAATTTCTAGAAAAGGAATTTTAAATTATAACAAAATGTAGATTAGTGATTCAAGGATAAAATATAAAGTGCTCTCTGGTAGATAAGCAACTGTTTAAGTGCCCGTAGGTATGTGTTAGCATGCTGTAATCTGGTTGTTTTATATTATAAAGCACATACTTTCTAGAGCCCAAGTTACTGTTTTAACCTCAGCATTGACAATCTGTGTGCCTGATATCAAAACTTTGCTGTCTTCCAGATCAGAAGAAGGGATGAGAATAATACATCTCTCCCTTTGTCTTTGGTGAATTACAAAGTACAATAAATACTAGTTTTCTATAATTTTTTTGTAGTCTACCCTTTATGCTACTAAAATTCCAGAAGAGATGCTAAAAGATCTAAGCACCTTTCCTTTTTGTCTAGAGCTAGGGTGCTTTTTCTTTCAACTATTCTGGTATACTCCAGCATAATGTTGGAAATTTAAACAAAGACCCAGAAAATATGAGGATAATAGTGCCATTACCAGTAGGTGTATTCAGAGAGATGGGTTTGTTATTTAATATTCTAGTTGACACAATTATACATAATAGAAACTGACAGAATATGAATCAGACTCTGCTATAGAATTCTGAGAAAACTATTCCACCAAATTCATTCATCTATTCCATCAAAAAATTCATTGAGTTTCAACTACACACTAAGCATTTTTCTGGGTCTTACATATATTTCAAGAAGCTGGATAAACATAATACTCTCATGAATTAAATAGTAAAATTGAGTATATTATGTAGAAATCATAGATGGAAAATATAAAGTAAGAAAAACAGAGGTACAGGCCAGTATGGGTAAGTTGCAATCTTAATGTAGCAGGTAAGTAGGGTTTTATCAAAACGGTAACCTATCCAAAAAAGTAACATTCGAGGAAAGATGTGAATTTGGAAGAGGACTAACTAAGATAATATCTGGTGGAATAGAGGTCTAAGAAGTAAGAAGAGCCAGTATCAAGAATCCAGGCAGGTACATTTAGGGAATAGCAAGGAAGCAGTAAGGTCAGAGCAGAATGAGTTAGGGGAGATAGGAGAAAGAAAAAGGCATACAGAACTTAGGTGTGCTTCTATAGAGCATGTGGCTATAGCTCTGCCTTGGCCTTTTAAAAAAAATTTACTTTCATTGGAAAGTTAAATATACAGAGAGGAAAATCTTCCATCCACAGATTCACTCAAGTGCCCACAACAGTGGCCGGAGCAGCGCCCATCCAAAGCCAGGAGCCCGGAACCTCTTGTGGGTCTTCCACGCGGGTGCAGGGTCCCAAAGCCATCCTGTTTTCCCAAGCCACAAGCACGGACCTGGATCAGAAGTGGGGCTGCCAGGATTAGAACTGGCACTCTTACGTGATCTGGGTACATGCAAGGTGAGGACTTAAGCCACTAGCATCTGCTCTGGTTTTTACTTTGAATAAAAAGGCAGCTGAGACATGCCATGATCTGACTCTGGTTTTGATAATGTTGCTGTTGCATTTCCGCTGACATACTGAGAACAGCCTGCAGTGGCAGGTATGAGAACAGGATCATGGAACTCAATGCAGGGGCTGTCACTTTCTGGGAGATATGATATTGGCCAAGGTTAAAGTAATAATTATATGAGTAACTGTACAAAAATTTCAGATCCATGTTGAAGGCAGACCCAATAGGGTTTACTGTATACCTGGCCAAGAAAAGTCAAAGATAATTTGAAGGTTTTTCATCTAAGCATCTGGGCAGACAGAGTAGCCGCAAATTTACATGGGGATAGGATTAGTTATGTGTGATATTCTTTATAGACATACAGATGGACTACCAGGCAAGCAGCTGGATATATTTCTCTGGAACTGAGGCAAGAGGGGCAGAAAAAAACCAAAACTTTAGGAGTTTCAATGCATCAGTCATATTTAAAGCCATGAAACCAGTTGTGATCCTAAAGGCATGAATATATAGAGGAAAATAATCAAATTTTCCACCTTGGAGATAAAGAGGAGAAAGCAATCAGAAGTAACTCCAGAGAAGCAGAACCAAGAAGACTGTTGTCCTGGAAGCCTCATGCAAAAAGCATCCCAAGAATGGGGGCTTGTCATGCGGCTCCTCCATCACAGAACACAAAGAACTAAAACCAGCCACTGGATTTGGCAATCTCAAGATCAAAGGTAATCTTGGAGTGACAGGAATGAAAACTTGACTGTTATGAGATTAAGAGAGGAAAAAGGGTGGGGCATTTGACCTAGTGGTTAAAATACTCAACAGGAAACCCCTGAACCATATCAGAAAACCCGAGCTTAATGCTCAGCTCCGGTACCCAATTCTAGCTTCCTTGTTAACACAGCCTTTGGGGATCATGCTGATGGTCCCTGGGGTTTGCTGCCACCCACACCAGAAATCCAGATCACATTTCTGCTTTCAGATTCATCCTGATCCAGCCCCCAACCACAAACCAGCTCTCACTTTCTCTCTTTCTCTCTCTCTCTCTCTCTCTCTCTTTCTCTGTGAGTCTGAATATATACACATGTGAGTGCATGCTTCTCAAACAGAGAACCAGAGCCAGGAATAGAGAAAGAGAAGGGGTTTGGGAAGAGACAAAGGGAAATGGACATGTAAACTCCAAGTATAAAATGGTTCTCAAAGGTTTTCCTATAGGGTGTAGGGAAGTAAGTCAGGAGAAGGAGACGGGAGTGGTAATTCCCAAGCAGTTCCTATGGGCAACCAGAAGCACAATGCCTGGCACTTGGAGAGAATATACCCACAAGGTAGAGCTAGCCTGCAGTTCTAAGAAGTCCAGTATGAGAAAGCTCCACCTGTTCTGTTAAAGCATAGGAAGGGAAAAGCACATTAAACAGGCTGTTATTTAAACAAATTGAGAAATGGTCTCTTGTCAGAGAATAGGAAAAGTCCCACAAAGGAGGAGAGTGATAGACATAAATGCATATTCTAGATTAGAAAATTTTACCCTTCCAACTCCCACTTCACATAAAATATATGCTCAGCTATTTGCATGGGAAAAGATGTGATATTTAGAACTAGTGACTAAAAATTTTAATCACAAAAACTACTGCGAGTTTAAGAATACTTCTATTTGCATTTCATTAAACAATATTTAGAAAAAGTAGTGCTTGCTTATTTGAGAATTCTGAATTATCTTCAAATACAACTAACATTTGATACCTAACATTTCATATCCTAACAATAACTTCTCCAGAGAATTAAGTAAGTCATACCTCATATGCAAACTTATCACTCTCATTTACATATTTTACAAAATTGGCTGAACACCTGCTAGGCACCAGAGCATTGTCTGCCTTCGTTTGCTCCTTTGGATTCCAGATCTCAGACACACAAGGACATAGCTTTCCCCAGTATTGATATCATCATTCTGGTTTCTGGGCCTTTTCTCACATTGCTTCACACCAAGGCCAGGTCTTCTCCCCCTTTTCCCTCACCCAGTTTCTACTCCTCATTTTGGACTTAAATCTTGAACTCTCTGCAGCTTCTACTCTCTCCTGCATAGCCAAGTCTTTGCATCCAATCCACAGAGGGCACATAGAGAATGCAGATGTTTAGAACAGAAACCAAACAACAGGGATGGAAACGATGAGTATCATGGCATTCAAAGAGGGGTGTGGCATCATGTGCAAAGATGTCCTCACTTCCAGACCCCATCTTCCTTGTCACCCAGGATCTAAACAATGACTGATTCACCTGTATGTTCCTCAGATGATGATAAGCCATTTGATTTGGGGAAAATCTGTCTTCCTCGACTACAGTTTTGTCAAAAATTAAGTACCTGAAATTTGTAGTTTCTAAATAAATCTAGTTGAACTGGAGAATATATGAAAAAAGTCATATCAAATTATAAAAGTTTAGGGTTGAAAGAGAGCTGGGTAATTATTTAAGTGTAACTTCTTCTCAGTGTTTCAGATTTTTCCCATAATATATCTGCCAAAAGTTCCTTGAGAATTTTTTTTAACCTCCAGTGAGAGGCAATGTTTCTTTAGAAACAATCTTTTTCAAGAAAGTTCTTCATTATCATGACTTTAGGTCTGTTTCCTTTTAGATTTATTTCCTGATTGGGAAGGTGGGGGTACAATTCAAACAAATATGAAACCACTGTTGCATCACAGTCCTCAAAATGCTTACAGATCACTACCACAGACCTGTGGCCTCACTGCTACCATTCTTGCAAATAACTTCAGTCCTTCAACATCACTTCACATGAGTGGATTCTGCATTACCACATTAAACTGTTTTTATGTTTGAAACAGAAATCAACTGATACATATTCCTCTCACAGTTTTGCAAGAAGTGGTCCCATATCTACCAAAATTAATATGAATATTAACTGGGAGCATTATCAATACTTTCTCAACAACACCACTTTTGTACTCAGCACCTATTAAGTGACACACTGTAATGACCCTCATTAAATTCTTGGATGACAGTCAATGAAGTAGTCACAGGATGTGGTTAAGAACTTGCATTTTTTTTTAAACATATTGGTTACTCAATACCAGGTCAATTAATTCCATAATGTTGTAAATTGTTGTTGATGTTATGTTGTGGCTTTTAATAGATCGGGATGATATTCTGCCAGCTCTGCCTTCAGGCCAGAGATGGTCTCCCCAAGAAACTGTTGAATTTATCTGGACAAAAAGATGCTGGACTCTATGCTTGATATATGCTTGCAATAAAGACTCTTGACTGAATTTGAACTGTAATACTGCAACAAGGTGGAGGAATCCACCATGGGGAGGGGGGACGGGAAGGGGTTGGGGGAATCCCAGAGCCTATGAAACTGTCACATAATGCAATGTAATAATAATAATAATAATAATAATAATAATAATAAAACAAATTCTTGGATGATTCCACTGTGGAAACTTAAACAAATACAGAGGAACAAATAAAGAAAATCTACAAAGAACGAGCTAAGAGGTGGAAGAAAACTCCAAATCTAAGCAATCATGAAATTGTTATCCAAAGGAATGCAGGAAAACTTTGCAGCATGAGCTGTATGACCACGGGCACACTGCAAAATGAAACAAAAATTGTAAATCTAAGTGTTGTCATCTGTAAAATAAGGATCATATGTTACAGGACTAAAACTACAATTATACTTTTGTTTCTGGTCAAGGGAAGGTTATTAGGGTAGACTGTGAGGATCTTCTCTTTGTGGGAAAACAAAACTATAAGCAAAAGCAGGGTGAAAAGACTTGACTTCTGCCAAGGCCAGTGAGCGAAGGGGCAGGGGGCAAGCCACAGAAAATTTGATGTTACCCATATTTCTTCTCAGTGTGCTAGGGTTCTGCTCCTTCTATGTCCAACAGCTCATGACTGCCACAAAGAAACCATCATCAAACTTTACAGCCAGAAAGATTTTTCTGTTATCAAATGACACCAGAATCCACCGGGTAAGGAAGAATGGTTATGCTGCCCTCCACTGACATTTAACAAATATAAACATATATGTTAAATGAAAAAAAAATACATATTCATTTTATTTGAAAGGTACACATACACATAGAGGACAGGGAGGGAGAGAGAGAGTGGACAGGGAGCGAGAGAGAGAGTGGGAGCGAGAGAGAGATTGAATGAATGAATACAAATGCCAGAGTAAGTTCTTCATCCACTGGTTTACTTCCCAGACGCCTATAAAATTCAGGGATGGGAAAACCCAAAGCCTGGAGCTCAGAACTCAACCAAGGTTTCTGCAAAGTTGGATTGGTAGCAGAGAAACAAGTACTTAAGTAACCATCTGCTGCTTCCTAGGGCATCCATTAGCAGGAATGGACGCAGAGGTGAAAGCAGAGGAATCAGGACTTGAATCAGACACTTGCATAAGACGTGCCAGCATTCCAAGCAGCCTTGTAATGACATTGGAACCTCTGCATGTTACACAGTCCATGATATTGAGGTGGAACAATGCAATTAGGCTTACATTGTATCTGTGATCAGGCTGCCTTAAATACATCAAGGATTTACAGAAATTATATGCAGAAATTTCTGTATGAAAAAGATCTAAAGATTTGAACATAGGCATATTTGCTGCCTATGTGCCTACTAAAAATACAACCTTAATGCTTGATTATTGTTTTGTTAATATTAATGCTTTATATATTATCCTAATATAAGCATTACAGAATGCATAAAATGTATTAAAACCTAACATAGTATCCTACAAGTATGTACAATTTTTATGCATCAGTTGAAAATTTTAAAAACTTTACTTTGAAATATAATTTTTAATGGAAATAGTATTTATCTATAGACAGTACAAATAATTACACAGATAGAGAGAGCTACAGAAAGACTGTCAAACAGAAACACAATGAAAATATGGGTCTTGGATTCACAAGGTATTTTGTTACATTAATATGTCGTTTAGGCGGGAATAAAGTTAAGTATCTAGAGATTTTCATTGAACTATGCAAAATAATCATTATTTCACATATGATTATATTTAATTTTTAGTATCCAGGAGCAAAATTTCTTCATTAATTATACTCAAAATTATTTTTTTATTTTATTTTTTAAAAAGATTTTGTTATTATTGGAATACTCAAAATTATTAAAAGGTCTTCTGAATAAAATAATGGTTCAGTCAAGCTAACCCTACAGAAACCGAGTAACTAGAATAATGGAGGCTCATCTAAGTGGATCGGAGTTCAGCATTATTAATTTTTAGAGCTACGTGGCTGCACTGCTGTTAACTACAGAGTAATTTCAGCCACACTGACTAGTAGCAGCTTATTTTAAACAAACAAAAAAATATATATACTTTTTCTAAAATTCAAGCATTAAATCTTACTTATATTACTCATTCCATTTATAAAGGTATTTACTAGGACAAGGTATCTGTACAATATAGTGTAAAAACTGTTATCTAATGGAGTAACTCCTTTGACAAAATAACCTACAAAATCTCCCTTATTATTCAGTGTAGGCCCATTTGGGGGGAAGGCCTTTTTTTTTTTTTCCAGATCTCATTCGTCATCAGCCTAGAAACAGGAAAACGTACAAAGAGCTTAAAGTTGTCAAAATGAAACTACCTTTGCATCAGAGCCTATTAATTTTTAGGTTAGATTTATTCTTAAGGTTTTTTTAAATCAGGTTTTCTATTCCAGAGTGACATGGCAGCAAAAAAAGTGTAATTTCAAGGAATATTCTTATATATATTTTGCTAGAAAGTTAGAAATGAGAATTGTCATAATGAAGTTATTTTTGATAGTAAAACTGATTTTAAAAAGTTTTAAAAAAGGAGAATAAGTAACTATCTCCACTGTGACAATGCACTACACACTTAAGAAACTTACACCACATCAGACTTCCATAGATATCCTTCGAAAACTCATGACAAAATGCCTGTCAAAGAGGAGCAGATGAAGATTCTGGTGGATCTCCTCTATAATAGAATACTCAGCCATTACAAGGAATGAAGTTCTACCATTTGTTAACAAAATGGCCCCAACTAGAGACCATTATGCCCAATGAAATAAGCCAATCCCAAAGGACAAATATAAGGCAACCTCCATGCAAAATACAAGATAAGTAGATACCAAGGTAAACATTCGTGCACATAAAGTCATCTAGAGAAACTGTATAGTGCAGTCAAGTATATTGGGAAGATACACTGCAGTATGTATCCATACTTTTGAATAAAAGATGGACTCCTAATGAAACTGTTAAATGTATCTTGACAACAGAATGCTAAACTGTTGGCCATTGTCTATACCTACAATGCCATGATATACTTAAACAGAAGAATGATGGACATATGACTACTGCTGAGGATTATAATATTCTAACAACGAGAGTAAAAAGGGGGAGGGAGGGAAATGAGGAAGGTGAAAAGGGAAATCACTGAGCCTAAGGAACTTCACCATAAAATTTTTTTTAAAATTAAAATATGAAAAATGTATATTATGAAAAACTGCACATAGATTTTGAAATGCTTTGCCTCAAAATAAATTTTTTTAATTTCATTTTCCATGAGCTTTTTAAAGTATCCTCTTACAGCACTGAATGAGAAACAGGTTGTAATAAAATCTAACACTAAGCGATACAGAATATTTCTTTAAGAAAAAAAAATTAACACCCTGCACAATAGCTTAGAGGCTAAATTCTGTTTGCATCTGCCAGGATCTCATATGGGTACCAGTGTGTATCCCGGCTACTCCACCTGCCATCCAGTTCCCAGTGTCTGGCCTGGGAAGGCAGCCAAGCCCTAAGCCTTGGAACTCTTCACTGGCACAAGAAACCCAGAAAAACCTCTTGGTTTCTGGTTTCAGATCACCTCAGCTCTGGTCATTGCCACCTGGGGAATAAGACAGTAGAGTAAATATCTCCTCTCTGTTTATTTGCAATTCTCTAAGCACTCTCCGTACTGATTTCCATAGTGCTGGTACTAGCCTACACTCCCACCAGCAGGGAAGGAGGTTACTTTCTCCCCACATCTATGCTAGCAGGTGTTGTTAGTAGAGTTCTGAATGTAGGCCAACCTCACTGGAGTTAGGTGGAATCTCAAAGTGGTTTTCATTTGTATCTCCCTTGGTGGCTAGAAAGCCTGAGCATCTTTTCAAATGTCTATTAGCCATTTGAATCTGTTTTTTTGAAAAATGTCTGTTCAGAGCGCATATGGGATCCTGGTGTGTGCAAGGCAGGGCTTCAGCTGCTAAGCTACTGTGCTGGGCTCAGTGCTGTAATTTTGTTTTGTTTTAACTTCATATCTGTTGTTGAGACTTTTTCATGGCTTCTCATTTAAGGGTATGTATAGCGATGGCATAACAAAGACTATCATATTCAGACATGAAGATACCTTGCAGCATGCAGCTCTATGTAGAAATCAAAGATGGATTCTCAAGGAAACTTGTACATATCTAGACAATGGGATGCTGGACAATGTCAAGGCACACTTAAATAACAGACTGATGAACTTATGACAGCTTATGAAGGCCTATACTATTGTAATAATACAGGGAAAATCACTCGGAGTGGAGATTTGGGGAGGAAGTAGGGAAATCCCAGACCCTTTGGAATTGTACCATAAAATTCAAAATTTTAAAAAGTGTTTTTCACAAAACTGCAAAGTATGTTCTAATCTTTAATAAAGAATAAGATCATAAAACTTTGAGAAAAAATAATATGGCAGGTTTTATTAAAAACTACAAAACTTAAAGGAATGTAATGTAGGGAGAAGTATAGATGACTGAAACTGACACACACAGACAAAATCAACAGAATGGTAATCCCCATCAGGAAATGTGAACATCACAATTTGAAGTTTCAATAGAAAATATAGGAGAATATTTTTATAAATTTCTCAAGAACAGTATCATTAAGAAGAAATAAAAGCACAAATCATCATGAAAAATTGACAAATTGAGTTCATTAAAATTATCCCTTCATATATGCGAAAGTTTTGATAACCAGAAAAATGTGCATGGCAGAGGAAGGAAGATGATGTCGCCACATACGGGCAAATGATTGGTGCACAGAATTCAAAAAAGCATCTCACACCCTTAACAGCGTAAAAAGATGGGCAAAATAGGAGTTGTCAACTGACAGAAAAGCAAACAGAAATAGTATGGGTATGCATAAACATCCATGAGTATGTAAGATACTACATATATTAGTATCCATCAACACACACACACAGTTTCCTAGCATCATTTGCAATTCAAGAAAATCTTTACTGCTTTATTTTTCACTTCCCATCATTCTAGAATACTTGAACCCTCTTAAAATTGTAGGAATTATTGATTTTATCATAAACAACTAGCAAACATTCAATGCATGTTTTACAGAAAATTGATTATACTAAAAATTAGCAATGACTACTATGGACCTAATGGCCAGAATTAACTAAAAAGGAATGTTTGTTTCAATTGTGCTCTGGAAAGTTATGTACATGACATTAAGGATAAGGAGAGTATTGATATTGGTAACACTTCTTCCAGGAAGTTGAATGTGTCAGGAAAAGCTAGAGTAAAGATGCTTTTATAAACTTTGGATCTTCAGCTAAGAGTTCTTTCCATTGAAAGGCAAAATACCCCTACAGATTTTAAAGTGTTTGCTTTCCACTTATAGTATGAACACATTTTGAGACTGTCAAGAGAAATTCAAGATTAAACTTGTCTATTTCGAAAGATTTCTCCAACATTTATTTATTTTCCCACTTCACGAATAACAATGGACTTCTTATTTATTTTGTTGGTTGCTAAAAGGAATTCCAAATTCCAGCCATTAGCAAGTGTGCCTCACTAACTGCCCAGTGGAGGGTCTGTACACACTTCATAGAACTTAGGGCAGAAAAAAGAAACCTTTCTTTTACCCAAATCAAGAAGAATCCTTTGCAGTGAATAATTCAGCATTCAGTCACATTTTAAGAAATTGCACTTTATCTAGTTTATCAATCCTGACCAAAATGATGGAACACATTGAACAAAGGGTCGTAAGTAAATAGCTTTAGGAATTAACAGAAGAAGAGTATTACTGCTCGGCCTTTTGGCTAAGTGTAAGAATTAAGAAATTATTAGACAAGATGGAAAGAACTAAATGCACATGCATCAAAACCAAATTTCAGACATCACCAACCAATTTCACAACATCTTACAGATACCTGGCATTACGAAGTAGGAAGGTGAAGATCCACCACTTCAGACAGGATAGAATCATAGGCTCTTTCTCTAGTTCCAGATAGCAGGAAAGAAAATGCAAGATTTCAGGACTTTGGGGTGAGAAATAGGAGAGGAGAATGCAGAAAATAACTGGGCAGGCACAGTCGTACTTCTTCGGAGCTTCAGGAACCACTGGTACAGCAGCACCCACACACGATGAGAAACGTTATATCACAGAATAAATGACAGGGACAAATCAACGAATCTCTCATCTAAATACAGGTGGGTAGTGAAGAATGAATTACACAATGATATCTCACCAATGAACGGGCAACAGGACACCAATGTCTCTCCAGAGACAAGAACTAGCCCGCTCTCCCTTCCTTTAACACTCAGATAAAATGACATTTCCCTAAAGGGATCCCCTTGATTACGGACTCATTTTTTTCCACATAGCTCTATTTCAATTCTCAGTGCTGCAATGGGGGTGAGGTACAGCTAGCACTGATTTTGCAGGTGGAAAAGTTCAAAGAAAAGATTAAAGCACACAGCTAGTAGGAAGAAGTGCCAGGATCTCACCTCAGTCATTGCGGCTCCACTGTCCTCTCTCTTAACTACCTAGTTATGCCACTGCTAAAGAACTTTCATACAAAATTGGAATTAACAAGAACAGAGACATTAATATCGAAACCCATCATTCACCAAGAGGGTGCCGTAGGAGGGAGAGGAGAAAGATTAAAGGGAAATGAAAGAGCATTATGAAATGCTTGCCATTGTGAAAGGAAAACAAAAGATGGGCATGCAGGATTAGCACATTCAGGTGTGAGAGCCATGGCACTGCGGCATGCCCCAATCTGCCTTGTGAGGCCCGGCTTGTCCTGCCCTCTGCTTTGGCTGTAGGGCCTTACCTGTCAGAGAGAGCTTGATACTGCCACCAACTTTTATGAGATGCCTCCTTTCACACCTACGTTAAATCCTTCTCCTGTTAATATTCTTTCATGTGTATTTCTTTTAGAAGCATCCAAATGTGACTGTAAAAGAATGAGCTGTGATGAAAGCTGCCCAATCGGCAGCTACAACCTGGCAGGGTTCTCCTTCCAGTCCTACCTGCAAGCAGCTTAAATGGAAAGATTATACCACCATACCTCAGGCAGTATTCTAATCTCAGATGAAAAGCAGTCTACACCTGGGGTGGGGTTGTATGAATTACTCTTGAAAAGTTAACAGCAACAATTGGATCTCATTTCTTCGCTGAGAAGAAGCTTACCAATCTATTATTAATGAAGATGTTTTATTAGAGGTCAACACTAGCTCCAATATTCAATGTAATATGTGAAGAAAATGTATTTCAATATAAATTAGGATACATTTGCAGGCAAGGCAGTGCTACAAGAAGATTCATCACAGGGTTTTTATCATAGAATTTTCCTTCCTATTTATGAAGATCATAATTCAGCTTCCAGGATCTACTTTTCCTCAGCAAAAACAGGATTTGGGGGGAGAGGGACTCACCTGAAGAACAGTCTCTTTCATTCTGCCAGCAGTCATCCAGCATGAAAGACAGAGAGCATGTAGGATGTGGCTCATCAGCCTTAGCGTCACCGCTACAGCCTCCTCCTGCAGGAAGGCACTAGGGGACGCACGCAGGGGTCTTCACTGTGCCTCCGTGACAACAAAACTGAGTAAGATAGAAAACTATGGGCTTTTTTCCCCCTGATCAATCAATAAGATATGAAAGAACTGATACTACTCATAATTGTACATGACAGGTGATTCCTTTGATAGGCTATCAATGCTGCACGAATCATAAAGTTAACACATGATTCATGAAGACTGGATGTGTAATGCATAAAATCTAATTTTTTGCCTTCAATTTTGCAAAACTAATTATTATAGGTAAGAAGTTGGCATCTTTCTTATATTGCTAAAATGTTAAATTAAATCATATCACTATTCTTTTCATAAATTTATGTTTTACTAAATTTGTTTAGATGGAAGCTATTGGGACTGTTACAATTTAGAGATAAATCCAAGAATGATCAATTTTTATGACATTCTATGTTGAAACATCATCATAAAATGACGTGTGATAAACTATTGCCTCTGAAGGAACTAATATTGTAACTACATCATTCAACCCAACACCTCACACAATCTCCACCATCTTTCAGAGCAGCCTAGAGCCCTAGAACATTCAAGACTTTCTTCTTGCAAACTTCTCTGTAAGTTATAAGGGAACCCAAAATCAGACGCTGAGTGGTAAAATAAGCCAAGATGGTTGCTCAATTTGCCTGTCTGTAAGAATTAGTTAAATTAGTTTCAGGATTACACTTATGTTTTCACCTTAATACCGCTCATAACATTTACTGGAATGCCACTTCTGTTGTATTGTATCACAGACATTTCTATTTAGTGAAATTGGTTTATTTTTAAAGATTACTTTTTACTTGAAAGAGTTCCAGAGAGAGGAAGAGACAGACAGACAGGAGGGATTGAGGGATGGAGATAAAAAGAGAGAGAAAAAGATTTTCCACGCATGGATTCACTCTCCAAATAGCCACAACAGGCAGAAGTGTGTGATCCCAAAGCCAGGAACCAGGAGCTCTCCGGGTCTCCCACACAGGTGCAGGGTCCCAAAGTTTTGGGCCGTCCTTGACTGCTTTCCCAGGCCACAAGCAGGGAGCTGGATGGGAAGCAGGGATGCTGGGATTAGAACCAGTTCCCATATAGTATCCTCACGTGTGTAAAGCGAGGACTTTAGCCACTAGGCTACTGCTCTGGGCCCACAAGCACTTCGTAAGAAGTACTTAAACATGAATTGCATTTAACTTTGGACTATATTTTACAATAATGTGCAATATGACTGTATCTGTTAATTTACATGGGAAATTTTAAGATTTGCTATATAAATACAGTTCTAGGTTGCTGGTCAAAAGAAATGAATATGATTGTTGGTAGGAAAAAATATGAATCAGAACTTGAGTATGAAAAATATAGCTTCCAAATCACTGAATTTTATCATCTGAATACATTAAACAAGCTAATCGTTTTATTATAACTAAATTTTAGAGCCAATTTTGTATCTTAAGCTTCCGTGATTTCCTTGTATGTGTTATGTATCTCCAATAATTCCAGAAAAGGTGGACACAGAATGTTCTCAATTTCTAGTCATGGCTATTGAGTAACAGAAAAGAAGTTGTTATTGTGTTAGCTCAGTGAATTGGAGAGTTCAGGCCTCAGTCTACGGCATCTGGTCAGAGCAAGCTTTTTGCAAAATTCCCACAGTTTTGACAGAAAATAAACACTAGAGGGCGCTGGCAGTTTGCATTCACAGGCTCCTCAATTCAGTCCACCAAATTTAATCTCAAGAATATAAATACCAAATCAGTCTCTGCAAATGCTCCTGACAGTCACAGCTCCCATGGGGGGAAGAAAAAAAGATCGTGAAGATAAAGGTGTTTTGCCTAATTGCAGAAGGGAAGAGAATAGGAATCTGGCTGGCTCCAAAATAGTCAAGTGAAAAACCCAATCAAGTGAAAAACAGTTTCTAAAGTCAGCAAAAGAGGCACACAGAGCTGGTAGCTTACAGTTTGTTTCAAGTCGTGTAGTTGAATGACTTCTTGGTGTGGTGACAGATATCAAATGGCTAAGACACTGCATTATGTAAAGTCAAGCTGAGTTCATGCTTTGAAATGTGGTGAGCATACACATAGAAGACTCCACTGCAAATCACATCTCAAAGTGTAAGTAATTTGGCTCCAGGACCACTATCTGAAAAATCTATTAAAAAGACAAAGTATGATCTCCTAATGTCATTCTTCCTGGTGTATTTGCAGTCTTATGACCAACCCAAAAACATATACACGGGGCCTGTGTTCCAGCATAGTAGGAAAAGCTGTCACCTTGGGCCACCAGCATGGATAGAGGCCTGGGCATTGGTCTGAGGTTCACCTGCTCTGCTTCCAAGCCAGTTCCCTGATAATCTGTCCGGGCAAGTGAGTGAGGATGGCCCACGCACTCACGTGGGAGACCTGGATGAAGCTCCTCACTTCACACCAGCTCCAGTTGTTGTGGTCATTTGGGGAGTGAGCTTGTGGAGAGAAATCTCTCTCCCTCACAAACAAATATCTTCTAAAACATGAAAATAGAGAAAGACGCAAAGGGAAAAGGAAGGAAGGAAGGAAAGAAATTGCACCATGTGTTGCCTAAGCTCAACATCGCCTGAATGTCATCACCCATATTAAAAAGGGTGAAACTTGCCTGCAAACGTGAGGTTATCCTGCCTTTGGGTAGATGACAACAGAAAACTCTGACTGTGTATTACAAGAACTATATAATCTAATACAATCTTCAGCTGTTGAAATGTATAAATTTTTCTACCAGCACTTAGGCATGCAAAAAATTCCTCACTCAAGACTACATGGCTGATGACAACAGCATTTGAAATTAAATTCCAGCAAGGGCAATCCAATTTTTGCCAAGACCAGTAAGACAAATCTGGCTGTTTGACAAAAGTGGTAGATAAAATGATACCTCTACATATATTTTTATTTTCTTGTTGGGCAAGATAAGCTCCTCATAAATTCATTTGCCTAACACAATCTATATTACTGCTCTTTAAAGTTGAAAACCATGAATAAACTTGGAACTTAGTTACACAAGAAACTTGGCCCAGAATATCAAACACAGTCTCAATGGACAGAAATGTTTTTATTAAGGTAGAGAAAGTTGAGGGTATAAATTATAATCAATGATATATTTCTTTATTCTTGCCCTAATCTGTGCTTCCCACCTAATATATTATCTATGCTTATTTATTCATACAAAACACCTATTATTACTTTGCTAAGTATTAGAAACAGAAGATTTAAAAAAAATGACCTCTCAGAGGTAGACAATGGCCTGGGTCACTTCTCTTTCTTTAAAGCCCTGAGTATATGGGAGTTCTTCAAAGCACTTGTGGAAAAACTGGAGTTAAGACAAATTTATTTTGGTGCAGTTTTTTTAAAAGCTGTGTGCACAAAGGCTATTTAAACTTGAAAATTGTGCCTCCTAAAAAGATTGTTCATGTTTTTTTTTTTTTTTTGCTTCAGACTATATTTCTCTTTCAACTCTATTTTCCTGATAAGTTCTTGAAATTTCCTAATGTTTAAAGAAAGGAGGGAAAAAAATACCCGAGTTGTGGGATAATTTAAATGTTGACATATCATGGATCAATGTTTTTAATATAAAAATGTGATTCGTGGTATTTGTATGATTTTCGATTTTAGATAATTATAGATTTTTAAGAAAAAATACTACATAGCATCTGACAGGCCATATGGTCTCACAAAAGGACACAGATGTGTAGTCATATAATACCGATTTCTCAGTTCCTTAGAGCTCTGCGTAGTTGTGTTCTTTATCTCCCAAATGATGACGACACCATTTGAACTCATTTGAGCAGGCAAGGGATAGACCAAGTGCATCTGTGCCTCTATGCTGTTCTTGTGTGATAGGGTATGGATTTGATGGTTACCCCATGCTGAGCATCATGCAAACTTAAAGTAGCTTTGAGGGCCATATTTATTATATGTAATAGGGTAAACACCTTCGAGGGAGTCCCAAGTCTTATTGGAGGGGCTTTCTCAGCAGGACCTTGAATGGCAGAAGAGGAAGTGGTCCAGTGGGCTGACAGTCAACGGAAGCAGCAAAACAGGAGGCATCTGTCATTGCAGACACTGAATAAACACAAAATACTTGGAAATGAAGAATCCCATGGGAGGGTCTTGCCAGCATCAATGTCAGTGTTTGGTTTCTGGCTATAAAATTGCTCTGTGCACCTGAATGTTCCACTTGGAAATCCAAGCAGGGTTTCCACAGAAAAGACTGTATCATGATGCTCTCCCTCAAACTCTTTAGGAGCCCAATGTTCATATGAGTCTTCATTCCCCTTCCTATATTTTAAAAGAGATTTATTTTTTTTTTACTTGAAGGAGTTACAAAGAGAAGGGGAGAAAGGAAGAGAGGGAAAAGTGAGAGATCTTCCATCCACTGGTTCATCACCCCAAGTGGCTGTAATAGCTAAAGCTGAGCCAATCTGAAGCCAGGAGCCAGAGGCTTCTTCTGGGTCTCCCAAGTGGGTGAAGGGGCCCAAGGACTCAGACCATCCTCTGCTGCTCTTCCTGGCCATAAGCAGAGAGCTGGATTGGATCTGGATCAACCAGGACATGAACCTGCACCCATATAAGATGCTGGTGCCACAGGTGGAGGATTATGCTGCCATGCCACCGCACCAGGCCTGTGATTATCCTTACTTTTAATTTGTCCAGCTGTTGCTAGCACCCTATGAGAACACAATACAGTGAAAAGAGATTTCGTTGCAGAGTTCTAAATCCAAAATCAAGCTCAGCCTACACCACCCACTGCTCTGTGGTTTTAGTTTCAACAGAACCTGGGTCTCAGTTTTTTTCATTGGGACTGGGACACAAAGTGGTATCTATTTACACCCATATTTAAATGGGGACCATGAAGGCAATAGCTTGTAAAAATGTTATATGAACCATAATGTACTTTACAGAGGGAAGTTATCTGTCTTTTCTCAAACTTTTCTCCTGCCACAGGGTCTTTGCATTTGCCTTCAATGTCCCCCTCCAAAAAGTTGTCACCACTGGGACTGGGAGTGAGTCCCTATTCACAGATAACAGTATTTTTGAATAAGTGCCTTCTTTCCAGGATCTGGCATATCAGAAAGTAGCCTAAGGTTTAAATATATGCATGTCAATACATATCCTTTCTTCATATTTTATGCCAGATTTTTTTCTTGAGATCTCAGTGGACTTATTTTCTCTCCTATCCATTTTTCATACAACTTTAGGGAAATTGGTTATTTTATTCTTAAAGAAGACTGTCATGCCTGGCATTCTAACTCAAAATAAAAAAGCACTTCTCATAGAAGCAGTATTGTGGAAACAGGTTCAATGGAAATTGCACAATTGATTTCCAATTTTTGTGGTTTAAGTAGGTTGTTGAGAGCTTGCCTGCAAATGCAAACACATTTCCACCACTGCTGCTGCACGTATGGACACTCTCAGTTTTGTTATCGGTCAAAGAAAAATCTGAAGCCACACTTGCAAGGTGCAAAATTTCATCAAAGAAAGATGTCAATACAAAATTGCACAGATGGTTATGCTTACCCTCAGATACTAAAGGGATGACAGACTATAGCAAGAGCAGGATTTTCCAGGGATTGTTGCATTTTTTGCAACCAAAGACACATTTGGATGTTCTTTGTATACTTTTGTACAGATGTCAGTTTGGCTGAGGGTGAGGAAGTGGTCTGTCAACAAGAGATTCCCAATCCCTCAGTGAGGGGACAAAGTTTAGAAAGGAATCCTAGAGGGGTTTATCTTCTGTTTCTCAATGAGACAGTTTCTAGCAGAAATATTATAACAAAACAAAACACAATGTTTGTTTTGTAACAGTGCTTGTGAGTATTAGGTGACTACATCCTTAGTTTAGGGAATCAATTACAGCCGGTTTTGTGACCTCCATCTTTAGAATGAAACAGAAAACAAACACCTGAGAAAATCCTACATATTAAGTATGTCACTTCAGGAAATAATCTGTTTTGGTTTGTGTATTTACGTATGCATGTCAGGGTACAGTATGTTTGTTAGAGTAATGTTATTATAATGTTTCATTAAGGTTCTTTACGTAAAGGTTTGTGTTCTGTTTAAAATGAGTTGTAACATTTTTACAGGTTATTTCAATTAATTCATGAGTTTCCAACCTTATTTTGTTGTGAAAGGTATTAATTTTACACTTGTATAAAGTCATGACTTTACTTTTTCCTTTTTAAATCATACCACGATGAAAGAGAAAAAAAGGAGAGAGAATGGAATAATTGGATTGAAAGCATGCGCTTCTTCTCCTCGGGACAGGTGGGATTATGATCATAGAAAAGAAATCTAAGGAAGAGGGAGAGGAAGGCATTGAACAAAGAGCTGAACATGAGCTAGCAATATTCCCCTCCTGTAAGACAGATCTTGTTTCAGAGAAATAAGTGTGAAGAAAACAACACATTCCTTCCATGTTCTATACTGGCAAAGCACACCCACTGTTGAGCTCCACTGCCCATGGAACCTGAGACAGGCAGACTGAGGCAGTGGGCAGTTTCAGTTTTTATGGTCTACATGCACACTGGCATATACCTAAGATCTGAGTACCCATTAAAGTCACAAACAAGATACACAGCGAACTTGTAGGATATCCAATGCAGATAGAACAAACATGAAGTAACAGGGGAAAAGGGTAGTTTTGTCAAGCAAAATGCAGTTATAGGTGTGTTTAAACAAACAAGGGGTATTTTCCCCGAAGAATAATGACAACTGCAACACCAAAAATTGCGTTACTAGTTACAGATCACTGTTGTATCAAGTAGAATTGTAAAGAATTAAATAGAATTCGGGTGCTTCACTTAGATTCAACTGTTCATTCATAAGGTCTCTCTATAGTTTTACAAAATTAAATTCCGTTTACCAAATCTGGATACAAGATTAGAGCAGAGTTTGGTTTGGGTTCCATGGTCTAAATATTTATAATAGGTCTCCAATGAGTGTTCACTAACTCTAAGGTATGGATTTTAAAACAAAAAGACATCATGCTACACATGCCAGAGAAACATCAAATCCATAAATATGCCACATTCAGCAGAACAATCCAAAGGGCTCTAATGATGATATAATGCATGATAATAAGTCCAAGTGATTTCCTTCAATCATCACAATCAGTCTATCTGGCATGAATTTTTCATGCATTTTTATCTCAAAGGCTTTTTGTTTTCCCAACTCTAAGAAAAACACATAAGAAACATATTGGAATGGCAAAAAGAAACCTTGTATAATGTTTCTGCAAGCTTATACAATGCAGATTTAAGTTAACAACATAGATACATGTTGACACAACTAAAACCTAAATCATAAGCAGTAACACTTTCTTTTATATAGCATGTGATAATTCACCAAACATTCTTGAGATATAATCTTCATAAAACCACTGTAAGAACATTCATTGTTATCATTCTCATTTTATAGATGAGAAAATATACGTTAGAAGTCTGGTTTGTGACCGCAAGCAAAAATGAGATGAGACAAAGATAAACATTAATAAACATCTTTTGTTTCCAATGTTCATATTTCAGCTTTTAAGCATAAGTCATCCAAGTAAAAAAATGATGATGGCATTTTTATTCACTATTCTATGAAAAGAGTATTTGAGTTAGAATCTCACATCCACCACTTGCTGGCTATTTAATTCCAGTCAAGTCACTTATGTTTTCTATGCCAGGTTCACTATCTATAGTTCAGGTTTAAAACATCACCAATCAAACAGAATTACTGTAAAGATTACAAATGTTATGAATCTCTTAAAACAAAACTCAGATTTCCATATATCAAGTAAGGCTTACCTGCCCAGATGACTCAGGTGTCTGGCTGAGATGCTCACTGATGGCCAGTTATTTGATGATCCATGGGTTACAGGTATAATTCAAGGCCTTCAGTAAGAACCTTCCAGCATCAATTTCTAGACCTGCTCAAGATCCTGCCATAAAGGATTTTGACAACATTCTTATCTACATTTTTACTGAGTAATTTCATAGCATCTTACCCAATTCTGCCATTTGAGACTCACAGGCCTTTCTAGGATGAGGTATTACGTTTGTTTCAGTGGTCTTCAAAAGGCTCACGGAATACATACTTTGTGAAAAAGGTCTATGCACAAATCTCAAGATTTTTCACCAAAATAAGCTTATATTTTAATTCTACATCCACAACGTTTTTGTAGGCCCCTTATATATTTCAAAGAATTTATATTCTTTTATATTTCACTTAAACAAAAGCAGCTGGCACTCATGGTGCATCTACTACATATCAGACAATTTTGCTAATTTCAGCAATTTTGGAACCCTTTACAGAGTGCACATCATTACATCCATTGCAAAGGTGAGACTATCAGAGAATCAGAGGAAATAACTTCATTCTTAAACACACAGCAACATACAAAGTCAACAGTCAACTGGTTTACAGGTTTACAGGTACTGTCTTGTACTAAAACTAATATTCATGATGTACAAACTTTGTGTCAACCTGGGCTTGTCACACAGTATTTATCCATTCTGTTTTGTTTTATTTTCTATTATTGTAAATTTTTATCCAATTAGGGCTGAACTGAGCAATATTTATTTTTCTTGGTTTTAAAAAATATTCATGTTTCAAAAGAACTTGAGGCCACACTTACATATTTATATTTATGTGTGTGTATTTATAGATAGATATAAACTAAATGGAAATCTCCTAAGAGGATGGAAAAATAGAAGAAAACAAATGAAGCCAAATTAAAAATGAATATTTGAAATCTAGGGTATAAAAGTATTTAAAATAACAAATCCTACTTCTCATTAACTTGAAAGTTTTAACTTATATAACTCTATGGTAAAAAGATCATGCAATGCTAGGCTTATTAGGTTCTCAGTGGCATGTATATTTAAGATCATATTGAATAGAATTGTATTGGACTCTCAGGTTAACCATCATTAATTGAATAAAAATACTCAAGTTCAAGTACTATTTTTGCTTACTAATTACGAGGTGGTTGCAGGCAAGTTAGTGAGCCTATGCTTCAGATTTTTTTTGTAATTGTAGAAAATATCCTATACTTCCTTATAATTTTTTCTCAACAGGGGGTGAAATGGGCCATTTTCTGACAAAATACAAATTATCAAAGTTAACAAAAGGGTTAAGGAAATGTTTCTCCTGAAAGTTACTCATTTTTACAGTTTTTAAAACATTTTTATATTATTATCGTTTTATGATGCTGTTCCATAGGTCCTGGGATTTCCCTTACCTCCTCACCATATCCCCCCCATAAACACACTGAGTTCCCCTATATCATTACAACAGTATAGTTCCTCATAAACAGTCATAAGTCCATCATTGTAGGCATGGACAATGGCAGAGTCTCCAGCATCCCACTGTCAGACACACTCAGCAGTTTCAGTCCATCCTGAATCCAGAAGTAGAGATGCACACTGTACCGTATCCTCACATCTGGACATGTCAGACTTGACTACACAGTTACTATACAACACCCCTCCCTAAGTGAAAAACCACAACAAAATCAACAAGAAGAAATTTACAATGCCATGAAGTTGAACAACTTGCCACGCGATATAACAGTCTTCATTACACTGTTACTATACATCCCCTTAAATGAAAAGCCACAAAACAAATTCAACAGGACAAAAAAAAATATTTAGAATGCCATAAAGTTAAATAACAATACCGAATGACTAATGTGTTGCTGAAGAAATGACAAAGAAAATCAAGAACCTTCTTGAAGAAAATGTTGCTACTGTATAATCTATGACTCTTTGAAGAATAAGGGAGAAAAAAAGTGTTTAAGAAATGAAACTAAAAACAGAAACATTAAAAATCCATTACACAGTTTCTGCTGATCTTTGTTGATGAGATGTATCTCCTGTAGGCAACAAATCGATGGGTTTTGCGCTTTTTAATCCAGTCTATGATCTGACATTTCATTGATGAGTTTAACAATTTACATTCACAGCTAATATAAATGGATGGTAATTTGGTCTTGTAATTTAGCAATGGGTTGTTCATTGATTTGGTCTTCTATTGTAATTTTACTGGGATGTTCTTCACATTTGCCTTTGGTTTTGATGGGTGCCGATCTTCTCTGTCAAGAGAACATCTTTAAGTATCCTTTGTAGGGCAGGTCTGGAAAAAGCAAATTCATTTAACTTTTCTTTACTGTGGAAGAATTTTTATTTTATTCTCAAAGACAAAGGAAAGCTTTGTTCGATATGTCTTCCTGGGCTGACAATTTTTTGTTTTTAGAATCTGGAATGTGTGAACCCATTCTCTTCTGGCCTGTAGAATTTCCTGTGAGAGGTCAGCTGAGAATTTAAAACTGTACAATAGTGCTTATGTACAATGATTAAGATAATTAAATGAACAACTACACATCAAATACTCTGAAAAATAAATGTTCAATAATCAGTTAAAGTTACTATGATAATATTATTTCATTTTATAAAGATTTTATTTTTTTGGAAAGTCAGATATACAAAAAGGAAGAGACGCAAAGAGGAAGCTCTTCCGTCCATAGATTCACTCCCCAACCAGCCACTACAGCTAGAGCTGCGCCAATCTGAAGCAAGGAGCCCGGAGCCTGTTCTGGTTCTCCCACCCTGGTGCAGGGGCCCAAGGCTTTGGGCCGTCCTCAACTGCTTTCCCAGGCCACAAACAGCGAGCTGGATGGGAAGCATAAACTTTGATTCTGACAAGGTCAAGATATTCCTGGATATTTTGGGAATCAACTCTACTGCTAAATTCTATCTAAGGAAATGTCAAGAGTATAGATAAGCAAATTCAGCTTCTTTTTAAAAAGTAATTCATATTCCTCATATAGAGCCAAAAAGTATAGCTTTTAAAGACTGTAAGATAAGAATATTAGAAAGAACAAAACAGCTACTTTAAAGGCACTGCAAGCAGATCATTCTGACCTTTTATAGTTAATGCATGGTTAGAAGATTACATCAAGTGCTTTGAAAGTATGAACATAAAACGGACAACATACAATTATAAAATACAATGAAAATACTTACTGATGTCTATTAGAATGCCATTAAGTCAAAGAGAGCAAGCATTGCAAATTCCTCCAATCAAAGATGGCAGGGGCACATGGAATAAAAATATATTTGTTTCTAAAGGACACCTTCCTGGTCAGAGGGTCCAACTTCTGACTTCCACAATGAATCAATGATCCATTCAGACCAAGAAGAGAACACAAAACTAATGCAGAAAGTTCCTGGGTCCACGTTTAGGAACTGAGCATTTGTGGAACGGCTACTTGACCTGCAATCTCGTGAGATTGGGATTTCATGAGAGAATGCTAACATTTCACTTTCTCTAAAAAACGTGAATGACGTCACAGGAAGGAGAAGCGTGGCATGAAGAGCAAGCATGAGCTTTGGAATCAAAGGGAATGGGGTCTATCCATTTTACCATGAGAGTTGAACTATCAGTTTCCTCAAGGTCATGCATCTTCCAATAGAGGCATGAAATGTACACTGAAAAAATTTTTAAAAACTCACCAAAAATAGAAAGTAAGACATAAATTCATTATTATATTTATGCTAAAATAATAAAAGATAAGTTTGTTTAGGAAATACAATTTCTGGGAGCCATAAAATTATCCTAAGAAGTTATTTTGTATTTTCATTTTCACCTTTCTCTATTTTGAGTTAAGCTGTTTTTTAAAGAGTATTGTAAGTAGGGCCCGGCGGCGTGACCTAGTGGCTAAGGTCCTCGCCTTGAACGCACTGGGATCCCATATGGGCGCAGGTTCTAATCCCGGCAGCTGCACTTCCCATCCAGCTCCCTGCTTGTGGCCTGGGAAAGCAGTCAAGGACAGCCCAAAGCATTAGGACCCTGCACCCACGTGGGAGACCCGGAAGAGGTTCCTGGTTCCCGGCCTTGGATCGGCACAGCACCGGCCATTGTGGTCACTTGGGGAGTGAATCATCAGAAAGAAGATCTTCCTCTCTGTCTCTCCTCTCTGTATATCTGACTTTGTAGTAAAATAAATCTTAAAAAAAAAAAGAGTATTATAAGTATATATAATTATAAGTGACACTAAAGGTTTTTGATGACTTTGTAACTATTTTACAGTAATACAACTAATGTTTATATGCCACACCAGACAATAATTCTGCCAGATATCACTAACAAAGCAGAACTGAACTTAATCTCCCCTTGGAAGAATGCCCTGTTAGGAGACAGACATGTTCATAACTTGAGTTGGTGGCTTGGCTGTTCCTCAGATTGTAGGAACCTTGAAAAAGATGATTTTAGTGTGACAGTGCTCTCATAGCATTATGTCTGTTGTAACATCCAACTGTAAAGCCAACTCAATCTCACTCACTACTCCTTTCAAGTGACACAGTAAACAGTGGACAAAAATTCTCTATAGAGCTTTTCCTAAAAGGAAATAATATCTCAAATCTTATGGTCGATTTATTTTACAGCACACTCAGATTGCTCTTTGGAGAACTTTGATTTCATCATAGCCAGAGGATTCTCCTCTGTCGATAAGTTCCTGATTAATCTTAAATATATGAAGCTAAGCCATACAAGGCTGCTGATGACACAGTCTGTATGCATTCCAGTGTGGCAGGATGATGAGTCGGATTATCTGAGGCCTTGTAGACCTGTGTGAATTTGCTTGTATGAAATCCCAGACCCTATGGAATTGTACCATAAAATTCAAAATTAAAAAAAAGAAAGTCATCAAATTTCTCAATAATCACACATATCCATCTCAGAGTTGCTTAAAATACACAGGAAAACTCTAAACAGTAGTCAACAGTAGAAAATAAATAGAACTCTTGGTATTATCTCAGAGTTTTCAATATTGATTTCATTTATTGGAAAGGCAGAGCAAGAGAGAGAAAGGGAGAGTAATGGAGGGAGAAAGGGAAAAGAAGGGAGGGAGAATGGCAGAAGGGAGAGAGAACATTCCCACTGGTTGACTTGCTGGCTCATTCCTCAAATACTCACAATGTGCAGGGCTGGGAAAGCTGGGAGCCAGGAACTCAATCCAGGACTCCCATGTCTGTGGCAGGAACCCAATGACTTGAGCCATCACCACTGTCTCCCAGGGTCTGCCTAGGCTGGGAGTTGGAAAAAGCAGCTGGAAGTAAGTATTGAACCTAAGCATTTCAATTTGGGGTATAGGCCTCTTAACTGCTAGGCTAAATTCCTTTCACAAATTGAAACTCTCTTAGATCCTGAACTCAGTACTCTTTCGTCTCGCAGCATAAGAAAACTAAAGCCAAGTACAGTGATCTTCTTATTTTTTATTAGTTTTATATATACAAAACCCTCAAGTATCCTCCTAAATTCCTGCTCTTATCTCAGTTAAACAAGATGAAAAGGTTTTTAATCCATTGCTCTTTCTAAGGGCATAATATTATAGATTAGGGAAGGTGGGGTAAAAAAAACAGTGAAAGAAGAATGTTCTTAGGAAACTTCCAAAAATATTTGGCAAAATCAAAGTTGACTGTTATTAATAACGAGAGAATATCAGGAGACACATGAAAGCAACTAAAAAATGAATGATGATCAAAGTAACATAGCCTAACGAAGTATGCTCTCCCTAATGAAAGATAACCAACCTCATCCAACACAGTAGACAAACTGGAAGGTATATGTTCAGAATCATCAAATTTATTGCTCAAGAAGATTCCCAAATGGATCCAGGCAAGCATTTCCTTAACAAAGCCAATGTGCTGAATTCATTTCTGGACCAAATTTCATTCTCTTTAGGAAATCAATTTCTTTCCTCAAACTCCAAAACTCTGATAAACTGTCTATGCTTTCAGTAAAAATACATTTTACGTTATAATACACAATGCACATAGATAAATTTTCAAAGAGACTCAATCAGGAATTTTTTCAGACAGAATGGTTCATTGACTGATACAGTTCCTCAGCATTGAATAAAATTAGCAGGAGTAAAGACTAGAATTCAAACATTAGAGAGAGCTAATTCTGGGTGTAACACATGCAGAGTATATGATTTTGAGGGTACTGAGTTTATTTCTGCAGGATAAGAGAAATTCATTGAAAGAAAACAGCATTTCTTTGATTCTTTGATTCATTCTATTTTACTTGGTTTTCTATTCTAGTCCTTAAAACATAAGAACAAAAAAATGATATATATATATTTGATACATTAATTAATTTTCAAGTAATTTTAACTCATTTGAACACTTCATGGAATGAGTTCTTTACTAACATTCACATATTTATAAGCTGTAATATTTTCTTAAAGAAAAAACCATGGTAAGTACATTTATGATCAAATATTACTATAATATATTGAATCAAGTGAGGAACACATAAAACATAATATCGTTCATATATAGATCAAGCATCCCAAATCCAAAAGTGAAAAATTAAAAATGTTGTAAAATTTGAAGGTTTATATACCAAGTTGATATCACAAGCAGAATACTCTACATAATGAATCTTTACTTCATCAACAAGTGTTAAATATTGTACAAATTATTTAAAAGTGAAATTAAATGGATGTCATGTTTAGACTTGAGTTTCATCTCTAAAATGGCTCATTACATATTGATATGCAAATATTGTAAAATACGTTAAAATCTAAAATTCAAAACACTCCTGCTCCAGTCATTTCAGGTATATGAAATTCAATCCATGCTTACTTTTTTTTTATTAGTATAATGATCAAACCTTATATAACAAATCCAACTGGGAATATATTTATCACATCCATGAACATTTCTATCTTCAAGGGACTTACATACATTTTGTCCCTTGGAACATTCATTTATCAGTAATAAAGATTTTAACATATTTTAGCAAGAACTAAACAATTTTGAAGGTTAAATATAAATCTTTTTATTCTGAAAATCTAAGCAAGTAACAAACTTAATGAAAGACATCCACCAAATCTTAAAAGTAACATTGGTGCATTCAATATATTTTTAAGAACAAGATACATTACCCATTTTTGGACATTTCTTTACTTATGTAGAAGATTTATTTTTACTTATTCAGAAGGCAGAATGACAGGGAGGTAGCAAGGAATGGAGGAAGAGAAAAGAGAAGAGAAAGAGGAAATCTTTCATCTACTGATTCATTGCTCAAATGCCCACAACAGCCACAGCTGGTACAGGTTGAAGCCAGGTGTTTCATCTAGGTCCCACACGCTGAATCTCAAGCAACTGGGCCATCTACCTCTGTCCTCAGGAAGCTGGATCAAATTCAGGGCAGCCAGGACTCAAAGTAGCACTCTGATACGGGATACCAGCATCTCAAATAGTGGCTTAATTGTTATTATTTTCCATGGTGTGATTTTGTAGGTATAGGGATTCCCCACTCCACCTCCCCTTCTTCCCTATTTTCCTTCCCCCCCCACTTTTCCCGATATTACAGTAATATAGTCCTTCAGCAATACTCAATATATTCTCATGGATGAACTATATAATGGAGACTACCATACCAGGAAATAAAGATATGTTGATAAACGCATCTCCACTCTCAAATAAAAAGAGGATTCCTAATGAAATTATAAATATACCTTGACTAAATATGATACTAGATTTTCCACTACTGCCAATATCAATAATTCCATGATACACTTAATTAGCAGAATGTTGGGCTTGTGGCATGTATAACTTTTCAATATCAAAGGCTGTTGAAAACCATATTTACATTGAAAAGGATCAAGATGTCAAAATATGAATAACTTAATTTATGTCCCTTCCTAAAGATTTTTTTCTAATTTTCTTATGTTTCTATTAAAAATGCTGGCATTTCTTTTGACCATTTCTTGACTGGTTCGTTTGTTTTGCTATGATTGTTCTGGAGTTCTTTGTATATTCTGGAAATTAGCCCCTTGTCTCCTGTGTAGCATGCAAACAGATTTTCTCCCATTATGTTGGTTGCTTTTTCACTTTGTTAATTGCTTTCTTTGCTGCGCAGAAGCTTCTTAATTTGATGTAGTCCCATTTGTTTATTTTGGTCTTGACTTCCCTTGCTTTTTATGATTTTTCCAGGAAGTCAGTGCCTATGCCTGTATCTTGCAGAGTGTTTCTAACTTTTTTCCAAAAGTTTGATGGTTTCTGGGTGTAGGTCTAGACCTTTCATCCATTTAGATTTGATCTTTGTGTATGGTGAAAGGTGAGTCTTGCTTCTTATTTCTGCAGGCTGTTAACCAATTGCCCAAACAGCATTTATTGAAGAGACATTCCTTTTCCTCTTGATTGTTTTCTGTTTTCTTGTCAAAGATTAGATGGCTGTGCATGTGTGGGTTTCCTTTTGATGCTTCTATTCTATTCCATTGGTCTTCCTCTCTGCTTCTGTTCTAGTAACCAGGCTGTTTTAATCACTACCACCCTATAGTATGTTTGAAAGTCTGGGATTGTGATCCCTCATGGTAAGTTCTTACTCTTCAGGATGATTCTGGCTATTCATTGTTTTGTGTTTCCAGATGAATCTTTGTATCATTTTTTTCAGCTCTGTGAAGAATGTTCTTGGTATTTTGATTGGAATTGCATTAATAATATATTAATATTAATATTATATTAATATATTAATGATATATTATAATATAATATATAATAATATATCATATACTATATTATTATATACTATATTAATATATTATTATATAGTATATATATAGCTTTTGATAATATGGACATTTTGCTGATATTGATTTTGCCTACCCAGGAGTGCCATAAAATAAAGAAAATAAATGTTGACACTTCTGAATATGGAAGGAAAAATGCATTGCTGCATGTAGTCAGTAACTGCCCTCCTTTTGATAATTTCAACCATACTTTTGGTTCTGAAGAGACATTATGCTAACTTACATAATCCAATTCCCAGTGAAAGTGAGGATATCAAAGCAGTCACATTTTAAGTGCTTTTCTTTATGTGCCCATTCACTCATCATTGTGAGTGAAATGGTCATAGATTCTACTTTGCTACACTATGCCTGGTAGAAGAGAAAGCACGTCACAGTCACGTAAATGCACGTTAGATACACTGTGAAGGGAACAAACAAGAGGCACAGGCAGAGAATGAGTGCATGTGAAGGAATGAAGGTCAAGGTTCCAATTCTAGGCAATGTGGTCCTGGAAAGCTCCCACGAGGAGGAGACACCTTTGCAGAAGCCTAAGGGTACGAAGAAATAATTAACATGGGGATCTGGGGCTAAGGGAACAATATGAGCAAAGGTTCTGGGGCAAAAAAAAACCTTGGAAAGAGAAGCTTCACGACAAATTGCAACTTCACAGACTTCTTTCACGAAGTGATAAAGAATAAAACAGGGCCCAGCATGGTGACCTAGCCGCTAAAGGCCTGCCTTGAAGGCGCTGGGATACCACATGGACATGGACGCTGGTTGTAATCCCAGCTGCTCCACTTCCCATCGAGCTCCTCGCCTGTGGCCTGGGAAAGCAGTTGAGGATGGCCCAAAGCCTTGGGACCCTGCACCAGTGGAGGAGGCCTGAAAGAAGCTCCTGGCTCCTAGCTTCAGATTGACACAGCACCAGCTGTTGCGATCACTTGGGAAGTGAATCATTGAATGGAAGATCTTCCTCTCTCTCTCTCCTCCTCTCTGTATATCTGACTTTGAAATAAAAATAAATGAATCTTTTTAAAAGGAATAAAACAAACTCCTATGTTATAATGCAAATAACAACATTATGCTGTAAGTTATTCAGAGAAGAGCTCACTTTATTCCCACCAGATGTACTGATCATGGAACACTTGGTTTTGGATGGTACAGGAGGAAACAGAGAGCCAAACCTGGTGAACTCCTTAACTTTACACACTAAGGAACCCACTTGCACTTTGTGTGTAACGTGAATAATGTAAAATGCCAGATCTCTGGAATTGGAGTTGAACTTTAAAACAAAGAAAAAATACTTGAAACCAGCCTTTGTCACAATTAACGACCTAAAATATAGAAGCTTATCAAGTAGAAAATGATACCTGCATTTTTTTCTCCAAAGATTCAAGTATGTTTGCTAAGTATTTATGTATTTATGTTTATTTGTATATAAAGCAGAGAAAATGAGCAAGCAAGAGAGAGAGAAATCTCTTCCATTTGTCGGTTCACTTCCCCAAATGGAAAAGACCAAATGGAGGCCAAACTCAGGACCCCAGTGGCCAGCATGGTGGCATATCAGGCTTATCCACTTCCAATGGTGCCTGCATCCTAAATGGGTACCTGTGTTTCAGGCTGCTCTACTTCTGCTCCAGCTCCCTGCTTATGACCTGGGAGAGCAATGCTGGATGGCCCAGGTGCTGGGCTCCTGTGCCCACTTGAGAGACTCTGAGGAGACCCTAGACTTTGCATCTGCTCAGCCCTGGCCATTATAGCCTACTGCAGAGTGAACCAGTAGATGGAAGAACTCTTTCTCTCTCTCTGTCTCTCCTTCTCTCTGTAAATGTATCTCCATCTTTTGAGTAAAAATAATCTTTTTGGAAAAATGAGGCTGTAGAACTCTATCCAGGTCTCTGATTTTGGAGGCAAGGACCCAAATACCTGAGCCAGAATATACTCCTCCATTCCTACCTCGCCATCCCAGGATTTATCAAAAGGAAATTCAAGTGGAAATAGGATCTGGCACTCAAACAAGCACATCAATATGGGATATGGTTCTCTCAAGTCATGATTTAACCCAATGAAGCACAATGCTTACCCCATTTTTAAAAACTTTTTATAGGACAATATTAAACAGCTAATATGATTTCCAAGAGAAACATATGGAGACAACGACTGTCTGAAAATCTAATCACATGTATGTCTACTAAACCTCTAACCTAACTGGCATGACTTAATTTTTAGCAAAGAAATAGAAATAACTACAGTGAGATAAACAAGTTTTCAAGTGTGACACTAATGCCTTATATCCATTACCAATAAGGCTGATGGTGCATGGCATTTGCTCATAAATAAACTGCCTTACAGTGATGGATTTAACTATCAAAGTTCTACAAGTACCAGCTCTTTTTTTGCTACTATAAAGCCAAAGAAAACACCACTAAAAGACATGCCTCCTTGCAAATGTATCACTACATTTTTAGAACCTTTTTTTCAAACTTTGAGCCCTGTTCTTGGGCAGCGCATGAGGCATGAAGTCAGACAACTTGTCTAAGGCTCCCGCCTCCCCTCTTTACCAGCAGAGAAACTTAGCCCTTCGACTCTAAGACGCTAGCTCCTCACCTGTAAATTGGAACTGTGACAAAATGTCCTCAGGGCATTTAGGAGATGGAATGAAATCTGAAATGTGAAATTGCCCAGCATATAGCCCAGGACACACCAAAGGCAAGGCCTTTCATTGAAATAACACGGGAAAACCCACCACTAGGTCACTGGGTGCTGTGTGATGTCACCACAGAAAGAACTGGACAATGGCTTTTTGATGGACACGAGTGGCCATGACACTCATTTCAAAAGTAAACAAAACAATGCAATAGCCAACAATTACTGACTGCTCACAGTATGCCAAATACGACATTATGTGTCTGTATATATTATTTCTTATCTCAACTTACCAATACCTTTATTGAACAAGCACCAAATATCAGCCTTTCAGTCATCTTAAACTGGACCCTGTAAGGATGCTGCATTTTCTTCATTTGCTCATTAGTTGAGAGTGAGGGAGGGAAGGAAGGATGCATATTCCTATCTGCTGTTTTATTCCCCAAATACCTGCAAAGGCCTGAGGATAGGGGTCAGGGTGGATGTGCCAAGTTGGGAGCTAAGAATTAATTCCTGCTGTCCTATGTGGGTGCCAATTACTTCAGTGATGTCTGATATATCCCTGGGCATACGTTAGCAGGAAGATGAAATCAGAAGCCAGATCCAGGAACTACACCCAGATACTGAGGTTTGGGGTGCCAAGTCTAATCTGTATTCACAATTGTGACACTAACGTCCTTCTGTCTCCCCTATTCTCCTCATTCTTGATTCCTGCTAATGCACACCATGAGAGGCAGCAGGTGATAACCCAAATACTTGGGTTCTTGTCAGCCACAACGAAGACAAAATTGTTTTCCCAATTCCTGTCTTCAAGCCAAATCAGCTCCAGTTATTGTGGGCACCTAGCGAGTGAACTAACTCACTATGTGCCTGTCTCTACTTTTTTCATATTTTAAAAAAGAATTTACTTATTCTTGTTTTAAATACAGATCTACAGAGAAAAGGAGAGATAAAGAGAAAAGACCATTCTCCAAGTGGCCACAATGGCCTGAGCTGAGCCAATCCAAAGCCAGGAGCCAGGAGCTTCCTCTGGGTCTCCCACATGGATTCAGGGTCTCCAGACTTTGAGCCATCCTTTACTGATGTTCCAGGCCGTAAGCGGGAGCTAGATGGGAAGTGGAGCAGCCAGGACATGAAATGGTGCACATATGGGATCCTGGTGCATCATGTAAGGTGAGGATTTATCCTTTGAACCATTGTGTTGGGCCCCAAACCACTTTTGTCTTATTTTAACTTGATAATTCTATAGTGACTCTTGAGGTTTCAATGAAATTCTAGAGGTCAATTATACTGAGTTTTCTGAGAGCTACAGAAAATCTAAGCAACCACCACTTTATTTATTTATTGCAACCAAAAACCTAGAAAAGGCAATCTAGATCCCATATGAAGACTTAGTGGCACACTAAGTAAGACTCACCACAGTCTTACTTTAATTACTTCAGCATATTTTGGCTAAATATTCTAGGCATTCTTTATTTCCATGGTTAGTTAATTTCTACTAGATATGTATGGCTTAAAGAGAAAGCAGGAACAGTCTACTTTTAATGATTGAAATTGCACAATGCTTAAGGTAGAAGGTGCTCAACAAATGCATGTCAAATGAATAAATCCCATTAGAAGTTAAAACAAATAAATGTTCCAACTCAGCTTTTCCTCCTGTCTTTAAAAATCCCACAATTACGATACCTATTTTCCCACTTTTCGTCAACTCTTCTTCAAAACAGTACTCTAAATATTTCCTTAGTCTGGTAATAGTGTACAACTGAACATTTGCTAAGTGATCCATAAATTATTCTGTAAAAGAACTTGAAAATGCCCTCTCTCAAAACCATGGGTCATTGCCATTTACCATGGAAGCCCTCTGGAGAATGTTATAGTTTCCAAAATCTTATTTATTTTTCAACAAAAATCATTTTGCAAATTAAACCACGAAGGGGTTCAAGATGTCTAATACTCCACTCAACATTAGACACATGTGACAAAATGAATTTCTGGGCACCACTTTATTTATTAAAGTTGCATTACACTTGATCTGTTTATAATCACAATCTACCAAGTCAACTTGATATTATTTCTTTAGTGAATTTAAAGAAGCTGAAATGCAAACACTCCTGGCTCAGATCAGAGAGAAGTCAGTTTAGCTTATTTGACATGCTCCAAGTGGTGGTGTTTTAATATCAAAGTGTGAGGAAAGAGGTCTTCTTGATTAAAGTACAAAGGGATGAAATAAATGTCTTTGTAAAAACTGAAAGATTATGTATCAAAAATCTAAATATGCCTATCAAAATATTAAACAGACTTAATTAATTTTAAACATGAATACAGAATGATAAGAAAATAAAACAACCATTAAATGTATCACTTTCTGGAAAGACAATGCTATCAAAATCAAATACCATGACTGTAATATTCAAGTTCATTTCATTATGGGCAAGTCTTCGCTTTATTTCTCATGAGACCAGTTATGCAATTATGACTAAAAGTTCCATTGCAAGACGCTAAAAATCACTTTTATTATACTCTTTCAAAAACTCTCCTCAAATGTTGTATAACATCAAGAAATAGTCAATATGCACACAGTAAACTATTTCAAAAAATACAGTAAGACAAGTCTCTGGAATAAGAAGCTTCACAAAGCCCTGCAAGCATTGAAGCCAGCTACCACAATTATTTGCAATCTTAAGTGACATCTTAATAAGCAGGCCTAAAAACTTGCAGAAGCTAGGGATCCTTGCTGGCAAGGATGAACTTGAAATTGATAGTTAAATTCCCCTGAAAAGCCAGCTTGCTGAGACCAGAGCCTTTCTTACAAGCCCCCTTCGATTCAGGGTCCTAAGGCTCAGCTGAGCTCCCTGGTCCTGTGCAAGGGATCAGGCCACTTCCTTTGGGTCTTGGGCTGAATATGCCTGGTCCCTGACCTGAGATTTGTGTTTCCAGGAATGAAAGAAAGCAGGTTGTTGCTTGCTGCCTGAGATGCTGGCATGCAGCTCTTTGCAGTCCAGGCCACTTAGTCAATGACAGTGCCTATTCTTTCAGCCTCAGAAGCTGAAGATGGTATAAAAGCAAGTGCTCTGAGAAATAATGAAACCTCCTGCTACCAACGTTTTCTGAAGGCATATGAGCAGAACCACATACAGGCCAACTTCTTCTCTCCCCACCCACAGCTCCTTCTTTCAACCAGTGAACACAGGGCAGGTGGGTGCTCACAAAACAACAACAGAACCATGAAGGTATGTTTAGAAACATCTCTAACTGAACAGTCCTGAATTGGTAACTTCTTGCAGAAAAATGAGACTATTTTCAAAAGTTCATGAAAAAATGCAATTGAAAGATTAGTTTATTTTGGGAGCCAAAATTGTGAAATCCATGTATATGAGAGGTTGTCAAAAAGCTCATGGAAAATATGTGTTCTGAAAAATATGCATGGACATCAAAATCTCTGTCTGCTTACTTGCAATATTACACTAGATTCTATGTGCAAATTTGAGTTATTTTAGCAACAGCAGGTCGCTTACTAAGAAACTACATAGATTTAGTTGCCCTAGGCTACCTTATACCTAAACCCACCACATAGTGCCACCTCATGTTAGGTGGTCAGAACCAGTCGTTGTAGTCTTGCCATGGAATTTACAAACCCTAAGCAAAACCAGTGCTTTGCTAAAGCAAAGAGATCAGTTATGGAACAGGCTGAGGAAAATGGAATAAAGTAAACTTAACACTTAAAAATGAATATTCAATAAAAATGCTTTTCGGCGAACTTCAAATCACACTTTTACTCTTCATCAGGACCCCCAGCATTTATTTAATGAGTTCAAATATGGAGAAAGCTGTCGCTAGACTAAATGCCAGAAATTAATGCTTATCTTGTAAATAGCTGAATTTTCTCTCAGTTTGGGAACAATCAATAAAAGCCTGGCTTGAAATCTGGTCGAAATAGCCACTCTAATTAACAAAATAAAAGACATAATTCAGACAAGCATAATAAGCGCCCTGTTTAAAGTGCAAGAGCGTGCTGGTCACAATGACAGTTCCTAATCTCCCCCATGAAAAGTGACTTCCACGGAATAAAGTCAGCTTAGACGGATTTTCCATTTAAATGGTCAAGGATTAAAAGGAGTTGGTTGGACAAGCGTAACTCATTCATATAACATTCCACCACACATACACACACACCCCTCATGAGATGCTTATGAAAATAAGCTGTCTTCTTAGTCACTGAAATTTGAAAGCAAGAGCTAATCCTAAACCATTTTGATTAATATATGACATAGCTGGGAGACTGGGCTACAATTCAGTACTCTGAATTTCTGAGCTTCTGTGACTTTTGTATCACATTATGCTGTGTGCCGTCCTGGATTTCCTTAGAGGTTACTTATCCAAAGACATACATTTCATGTGAAGCCTAACTGGACTTATTCCTGATCTAGACAGATTCATTATGACAACCCTAGGTTGGAAAAAATGCCACAATACAGGTTGAGAGGTTCGTTTAAATGCAGCATATAGACTATTATGCTTCTTTCCTGTCCAAAATGCTTTATTGGAGGTGTGTTAAAAACCTTCCAAATGCACATTTTCAGACAGTTTAGATCACCACATGACTGACCTACATAAAATAAAGAAAGTGTCAGAGGTTTTTTTATTTAGTTTTTTTTTTTAATTCCCTTTGTCAAACTTAGTTCAATAACAAAGTAGAAGCCATGCATGATTTGGGGACCAGAAAGAGTTAATTCCTAAAATCATAAGTTTACATCAGGCTTTTGTTTTCCTATATAGCTGCAGGGAGCTGTGTGCATTGGAAAGGAGAAGGGGATACAATATTTCAAGTTATGATATATCCACAACTATTTATTTATTTATATCAAAGTGGAAGGAGGAATGGAAATTAAACCCTAGCCTCTGGAATAATATAAAAATAGTCTTAGGACCTGATATGATCTTAAGACATATTTGGTTACCAGTTATCTTGAGGAAAATTTTCAATAGAACCCAAGTAGGCTACCGTGAAACAAGCCTAGCCCTGTTGAAACTTTGCTTTTATGTGAATTACAATAGCAACATTTATCTAATAATTATGCTCTGTACAGTGATAAATCATACCAAATAAACTTTCAATGTAGCTATTCACAGCTATTTCAAGAACAATTTCATTTATCTCAATTAGAACAATGTTTTAGTGCTCCCACCCCCAACCTTGGTTGGAAGCAGTACACAGCTCAGACTGGCAAGTGTAGAGTGGAACTAATTCCTTCCTCTTTACGCCTGTCTCCAATTAGCTGGTGGGAAATACAAATGAGACAGCTTTTCCCATTTACACAAGCTTACTACCACTATCATCCACGCATCACCTAGTTACCAATTGTCTTGGGAAGCTGCAGTTCGCAGTAACTCAAAGTTCAAAGTTGCAACGTTGTGACCTAAGGCAAGTTATTTAATATCCACCAAACCTCAATTTCTTCGTTTGTTGCATGGGAATCAATTCTGTTTCCTATCTTAGTTGAACTACATGAAACACTACACAACAACAGGACTTTGTGTGCCTGGCCCACAACACTTTTCCAGGAATTACTCATTGTCTAATACACAAGGTAACAGATAAAACAGCAAAGGTAGTGAAACTAACCATAAGGATATATGGATAAGGCACAACAAAGTATCAAGGAGGGGCCTGAATTGTGGTACAGTAGGGCAAGCTGCTGCCTGCAATGCTGGTGTTACAGAGAGATGATTCCTTTCCCAGCTGTTTTACTTCCCTGTTACTGGCCTGGAAAAAATAGCAGATGATAGCTCAACGATGGCCCAAGTGCTTGGCCCCTGCCACCCACATGTGAGACCCCAAAGAAGTTCCTGACTCTTGGTTCAACCTGGCCCAGTTCTGGCAGTTGTAGCCATCTAGAAAGTGAATCATGGAAGATGGAATTGTGTTTTCTCTCTCTCCCTTTTTCTCTTTCTCTGGCTGTGTCTTTGTTTGAAAAGAAAAAAAGCACCAAGAGAGTTTCTTCACGAATCCCTTCCCCACTCTACTCCCACTCCTTCATCCTGGTAATTTGTCACCTGCAGACTCCATCTGAATACCCTTGTCCAAAAGGAACACACTATGTGGCAACTTTAGTGACTGCAGTATTTTATCCTAAAAATAAGCTTTAAATCCTCTTAAAGTAGTTCTCCATTGGTTTCCACCCATTTATCTCCTACTTCATCCAGTAAAAGTTAAATTCTTATTCTACAGTACAGTTATTTGAAGGCATATAATTTATACCCAGTTATTCTCTCATCAAAAGTCATCTATTAGGTCATGTTTTCATTTGCCAGGGAGGAAGTACAGGTGATAAGACAGCAAGAAAGACTCCACAGAATTCTCTTTTCTATTAACTGATAAATTCCAGTACAAACTGAAAGCAAGTGCCAACCAATTTCTGATGACTACTGGTGCTTTTGCTTGAAATCACTCATTCATGATATTTTAAGATCTCCTCTTCATCTCCTAGCATTTAGAGTAGGAAGATGCCATGTAATGCAGCGAAAAACAAAAACTACAATTCAAGCTAGCTGATGTGAGGTTATACTAGTGAGGTTCAAGTTTTGGGCTTTTAAAATAAACACTATGTGGTAATTGCTACCCTTACAGGCTATTTGGCAGACCAAGGAATCTTTCTCCTTTCTGTTCCCAACATTCCATGGAAAAACCAAGCTTTAGTCACCACCTTTATTAGACATTGTTTCTGGTTCCCAACTTCAGGAATCTTTTCTACTTGAAAACACATGCCAAGTTATCGAGAGAAGTAACTGGTACTTGAATTATCAGCTTAATTATTTGTTCATATGTTTAAAGTCTCACTTTAGTTTTTACAGTCTGGCATAACTTACCATGAGAAAGCAATATACAACATACAATAAATATTTGCATACTTTGTGATTTCTGTACCTTGATACCAGAATAAATATCAACTTCTCAAACCATCCCCAAATTCGTGATAGAAAGCATCCAATGTCACACAGGTGATTATGAATTTTTTCCTCCATTATATTACAAAGGTCTCCACCTTTTGCCAAGAATATATTTTATGATATTAGTGATATTTATCAAAAGTCATAATTATGAATATATTGCTCAATTACCTTTATGAAGATTATACTGACATATAAGGTGACTATTTGCTACGCAAAATTGATTTAAACAGCTATATGCTTTGAGTTTTTAACATCAGTTTTTATTACATACCTCTTCCAGTCAACTGGCTCTTTTCTTGTTGCAGTCAATAACTCACTTCATTTTAATGTTTTACACACTGTATTAATTTTTATTTACTACATAGTAATTTACCACAAGCTTACTGGTTAAAAACAGTGCCCTTATAGTCACAATTTGTGTGAGTCAAGCATCTGGGCATAGCTTGGCTGAGTACTCCGAAAGGGTGAAATCAAAATGACAGCTGGGTATGTGTTGTCATCTGACATTTCATCTGGGGAAGGCTCCATTTCTGAATATAGACAGTGTTGGCAGAATCCATTTCCTGTCTCTAGGAACCACAGTATCCCGACTCTAAAGCAGGTAGGAGAGCAAGAATCCCAAGTCTTCCAGTGAGATGTAATCTAAAATCATCATCACTGATATGAAGAACCAGAACCTATGCCATAGGCTACTGGCTTGAAGCAAGAGCCAGTACCATTCAAAATTCAGAGCACACAAGTATCACCATACCAGGTTACATTTATCAGGGGATGGAGATCATAGGGGTTACAATAATATCTGTGAGTCATTCCAATTAATCAACCTACCTAGTAGCAAATACAAAGTGAGAATAATCACCCCCAAATGAGAGACAAAGGGACAGAGGACTTCTTGTGAAGTCAGTAATGACTTCAATTTATTTGTTAAATAGTGGCAGTGTTCTGGATAGCACTAGTGTTCAATCCATAATGTTTTTGAAAAGCAGAGATATACAGAGGGAGAGAAGAAGGTGGCAGCAACGCAGCAGGAGGAGAGGGGTAGAGAGAGAGAGAGAGGAAAAAGGAGAGGAAGAGGAAAAAAAATCTTTCATCTGTTGATTTAATACCCAAATGGCCACAACAGCCAGGGCTGGGGCAGACTGAAGCCAGAAACCTGCCACTTCATCCGGGTATCACACATAGCTACAGGGAGCCCAAGCACCTCTGCTGCTTTCTCAGGTGCATTAGCAGGGAGCTGGAACAGAACTGGGAACAACATGGGATGCTGGCATCTTAGAAGGAAGTTTTTTTTTTTAGAAGGAAGTTTTTTTTTTTAACCTGTGCATACTACTTTCAAGAAATATTGCTGGAGCCAGCACTCTGTTGTATAAGCAATACATATGGGTGCCAGTTGGTGCCCTGGTTGTTCCACTTCCGATTCACCTCCCTGCTTATGGCCTGAGAAAGTAGTGGAGGATGGTCCAAATCTTTAGAACCATGCTTCTACTTGGGAAACCAACCCAGAAACACTCCTGGCTCCAGGCTTTGGATCAACTCAGTTCCTACAACTACAGCCATTCAGGGAATGAAACAGCACATGGAAGATGGGTCTCTCTGCTCTCCTCTCTGTAACTCTGCTTTTCAAATAAAAGCAAATATTTTCAAAAGAGGAAATAATATCACTGTGCCTTATGTTTTTTTCTCTAGAAAGGTTGTGAAAATACTAGTCAGTTACTCTCAGCCTGACATTAAAGTAGTACTATTAAGTAGATTGAGTTTGTCCTCAGCTAAAGCTTAGTGAATAAATACTTTTCCATAGAAGTATGAAAGTTTAGATGTTATAACAGGACAAGGCATTTGCCTGTATAGAAATTCCTGTGTTGCTAGGAAAATGAAAGTAGAAATTGCCTTCTTTGCTCATTCCTGGAAAGTTAAAAATGTACCATGCTAAACATTGTGCTGTTTGACCGGGGGTTATTTTGGCACTAGCAATTAAAAACTTGTAAAAGCTCTCTGTAGAAAATACTTAAACAATCCTAGATAAATTTTAACAAAAATGATACTTTCCTATTTGTACCTACCAGTCAGAAACTTGTTTAAATTGGTTTTCTTTTCTGTTCATTAAAAGGTTAGCTCCTTGGGCCTCCACTGGTCCCCTGGGGTAGAGGTCACAGGCGAAAAAACAGTGTGTATAAATATTTTAGACTAGAGTTGCTATCAGACTTTAAACTCTCTTAAGTGGTTATTTGGAGAACAAGAAATACGTACAAGTGGAATGATCTTTGGAATTTGTTCAAAGAAAACTAAATGCCTGTCACTTCTGTTAGCATTTGTTACATTTAAGGATTATTTGTCAGATGATGAAATAATCTCCCCCTCTCTTAGACATCACTGGGGAACAAGGCAGCAGGGCAAGTTTATTTTATGACTAAATCCTATCTGCAAAACTGTATCTCATATTCCAAATTACAATAGAAAATATTCCCTCCTAGTCACAGTAATTAATTTTCTTGTGCCTGCTACAAATATGTACAACTTAATGCCACAGTAAAAACGCAAAATAATTGAAGAGTTAGCAATATAAAAATCTTCAAACTACAATTAGAATGAAATTACTCCCAAGATCATCCACTCTGTAAATGAATGATATCTTGTTTCTTTATTTATACTTTGCTGAGCACTGCACAGACATCAATGAAACAGAATAATTATTTCATTGATTTTTGTTATCATTTGATATACAATGGAAGTTACCAGTAACCTCATGTGGGAGATAATCAGACCAAGGAACAAAGATGGTGAATTATTAAATTCTAAATTAAAATGCTGAATGTCAGGCAAAAGATAAGATACATAACAATAAACAAACCATTGCTTCCATCCAGCATCCTTCAGCCATCTCCACATTAATTAGAATCTTCTATAAAAGATTGGGAGGCAAAATATGGAAACAATTAAAGAATCGTACAACCATCTGGAAGAACAATAGCCTTCCAATCTATAGAAAATCTTACAGATAAGAAGTAGAGTACATCCCTAGTTTAAGTTTTATGTTTGTGAATCTCAGTGGAGAAAAAAGTACAATACACTTTAAACAGAATGGGGACATTGATTTTCAGAGAAAATTTCTCCTGGCCTGAGTAGAACTTAATGAGATAACGTGTACCCACAACCACATCAGAATCATCCATTGTGAATTACCAAAAACTTAGGGCTCTGGTACAGCTAAAGCTGATTTTATTCCTTTGTTAATAAATATGCCAAACTGGTGGTCAAGATAAAACATGTTTTCATCAAGTTTACCTTATATTCCTGCTATAGCCACATAGTCACTGATTCACATTGGAGAACATGTAATACATAAATTTATCAGGCCAGAAGACAAATGTGGTACATTTTCCAGAAATGGAAAATGTCTTATTTTTAAATCAAGCTCAATTGTACTTTGAAACAGGAATAAGAAGCATATATATTACTTGAATGTTCATGTATCAAAATTCAAATATGTTAAAAGCCAATGGAGTATGCGAAGCAGTAAGTATATTTGCAAAATAACTGCCAACTAAAATAAGATTCACCTATAATTTTTTATGGTCAACTGCTCCTTTGAAGTTACTTGGTATAAAATCAAATCCAATTCCTTAAAAACAAAATCCAAGTGCTACTTCTGAGGACTTTCCATATCAAAGCATGGGGTATTCCAAATTAATAGTATGTATAATTTCAATACTCTAGTATTATCCTAAAACAAACCCCCAAACAAGCAAAACTTCTGGTAGCATTAAAATGGCATTATTCTAACCTTCTCAAGAGCAAGGCTTCTTTAATTCATCTTTATATCCTCTTGGGAATGCTGAAACCAAACCCCTTCAACGTAAAAGCAGGACTTAGCACAAGGTGTCCTTGATTCTTCTTTATAAAAAGGAATTGACTAACAGTTGTGACCCAGCTGACCTTACAAGGTTCTAATCACTATACTAAAGGGGTTATTTGCTTTTCCAACAGATAAAAACATGAATGGCCAGTATCACCCTAGAGTGATTTGGATTGTGGAATTCCAGATCTGCACTGAGTATAATGATTGCATTCCTGTAATCACACAACCAACTGCAACCTACTCAGCCATCACAAATTACTTAAAGAGCATGGCATCCCTGATGAGTCAAAGCAAGGTCCTGAGCAACACTGACCAACCAGGAACTTGCATACAACCTGACTGTACACCGCTCTCAGTCCCAAATCCAATGTAGAAGAATCTATCACTGCTTGGGGACTGGATTTGTGCACACTGGGCAAGCTGAATGAGTTTGGAAGCGTTCTATGACAATGGCTCTAAGCAGTTTGGGGTGTTGCTTGGAAACAGTACTGATTCTAGTGTGAATATAGCACACTATATTCCATATACAGCTTTGGATTTTAATCAGCATGCTTTAAATGCATATAATTGTAACAACAATAAAAAAATCTAGTTAAGAAATGGTAAAAGGACATGAACAGGCATTTTTAAAGGATGAAATACAAATGACCAACAGGCACAGGAAAAAATAGTTAGGATCACTAGTCATCAGGGAAATGCAAATGAAAACGAGAAAGTTTTGCCTCACCTCAACTAGGATGGCTACCATACAGAAATCATAAAGCAATAAATGCTGGCAAGGAAGTGGGGGAAAGGTACCATACTCAACTGTTGGTGGGAACATAAACTAGTACAACCACTATGGAAGAAGTGTGGGATTCTTCAGAGATTTAAATATAGATCTACCATATGATCCAGGCATATGATTCCACTCCTAAGAATTTATCCAAATAAAATTAAATCAGCATATGAGAGTTATTTGTATAGCCATTTTATTGCAGCTCAATTCACCATAACTGATATGGAGTCAATCCTGATGTTGATCAGTGGATTATTGGATAAAGAAAATGTGGCATATATACATACATATTGTGGGATACTGCCCAGCAATTCTAAAAAATGGAATGCTGTCTTTTGCAACAAAATGGATTCAACTGAAAACCATTTTGCTTAATGAAATAAATTAGTCCCTAAAACACAAATGTTTTCTCTAATCTGTGGTAACTAATACAGAGTACAAAAAATGCTGCATATGAGTGAGATTGACATTTTCAGACTTAATCATTGCTTATAACGTTTTCCTAAACACTTGGGAAATAATAGAATCTTTTTTCCTACTTTCTAATTGTTGAATTCTTCACCTAATGAAGTGTTAAGCATGTGATCGTAAATGAACTGAAATTATGCCATTGTACAAATTTAGAAAAAAAAATTAAAAATAGGAAGAATGATGGTAGGTGAGGGAAGGTAGTGCAGAGAAAATCACTATACTCCCTTATCAGCATTGCAAAACATGTGAAATTTGTTCACCTAAGATAAATAAGCTTAAAAAGTAAATGTAAATGTAATTTTAATCACTCAGGCAACAAATCAGAAGGAAATTATCCGCATTCCTTTATCAGTTAAGATGAGAAAATATCACCCTCATCCTAGGACTAATGGATATGTATACAAAGTACCAAAGGCATCACCTGGTATAGAATTGGTGGTACTCTTCTATTATCACAGTTGATATTCTTACTGCTATTATTAAGACATACTATTATTACTCCAAGATTCTATTCTGTGTTCTGGGGAGAAGGATGTATTATAAAGCATAGCTTCTGCTTTAACCTTTTCCAGAGCAAATCATCTTTATCTATGAAAAAGTAAATGAAGAGGCAAGGTAAGAAGTGTTCAGTTCTCAGCAGTGATGTTACCGGAAACAGCATTCTTGGAATAGTGCACAGGATCAATTCTGAGTCTAAAATTATTTGACCGCCTTGTTTACTCCTGGACATCTAGCCAAATCATTACCTGCCTTTTCACTTCCTCTCCTGCTGGCTCCTCTGTCATGCTCTACCCACTGAGTCCTTAACATTTCAGTTTTTCTTCCTAAGCAATAATATTCTCTTCTTGCCAAATCATCTCTGAAGATTAAAACCTAGCAATGGACTAATGAATATCTGTCAAGGACTCGCAAACATGTGCAGAGTCCTCCGGGCAGCTGGCAAAGGCAGGACACCAGCTGCTTCCCTGAGCAAAGACATTCGAACAGGAGCCCATCCTGTTACCAGCACAGGCAGGTGGGACTTGGGTTTGGTTAATAAAGGATCATACAAAGAAGAGAAAAGGAAGTTTTCTGGACACCGGATATCCTGTGAGCCAAGCAGTGAGTCAATTAATCTCATCTGGGAGCAGACAGGGGTCTCAGCAAGGTAGAGCAATGATCCAAATGGACATTGTCAGAAGGAAGGCTAGTTAGGAAGGAATAGCTTAAGGCTAGTGGTAAACTGTGTTTGAGAATTGACATTCCAGATAATAGTTATGAATCAGATTCATATGTTCAGTGTATGAAAAGTAAAGGGTATATTGTTTGCTAACAACATTATGTTCATAATGGGATATGTATAATAAATGGGTAGCCAATGATATTTGTGGAGAACTGGGAAGGAGATTGTGTCTACTTTGGGTAGCAATACCTCATTTCAAAAATATATTATTAGTTTTGATGTTAAACAAATCATGAAATAGAAATTTCAAGGAATCTTAAGTTTTCACTAATACTGAATTTGACACACAGGCTCTTAGGGCTACAAGATCACCCTGAACATGTTTATTTTAAAAGTCAGGAAAATAAAGTTCCAAAGTCATCCCCTTGCCAGAAGTCTCACAGTCAGTCAGAAATACACCAAACAACAACTCCTTCTTCTGTTTCAGACTGTATCAATGACACCTTGACATACATTCCTACATGTTTTGTATTGGCAATCCAGTGCAATTATAGATAGTGTTAGCAAAGTGGCACAGAAATGGAAGGAACAAATGTTGGAAAGAGCTATAGAAACAGAATGAACAGGAAGTGAGCTCACAGCCAAAGAGCGCAAGTGTGCAGCTTCAGCCCTTGGGATTGTAACCAGGGAATCTGCCACCAGGGGCTCCCGCACCACATTTCTAAAGAGTCCTCTCACGTGCTCCCACCCCAGTCTCTGTTTTTTCTTGCCTCAAAGGAGCAAGACCCCAAGGTAGAAACCCCTGTGAAAAACTGGTCCTGGTCCGAACCGACTGCTCCACTATCTTAAAGCTCCCCCCCAGAAACAAACTATGAAAAGCCCAGCTTACTGAAGGACTGGGCCTTTGCCATGTGGTCCCTTCATCCATGCCCTGGCACCCTCTTTGAATTTATCGCTAATAAATTCAGTCTGGCTGTGAGTGACCGATCTCAGTGTTAAGCTTGCGTTTCCACCTATTCTGAAGAAGAACAAATATCATTTCTACGCAAATTAGAAGATTAAACAATTAAGATTATGTGTTGCATCTAAGGGACATTTTTCTGTATCCCACAACCTCTCCTGTTCTCTTCAATTTAGGTGTCAGGAATCTAATTCAAGCACACACTATTTCACTAGGGTATTGTATCATTTTGATTCAACTCAGCATCACTCTGAGCCCTCTGTTGCCAAAGGACTTCATACAACTACTGGAAGAAACACTAAATACTTCCTCAGAACTGTTTGTAGCACTGGTGTTCAGTACCTCAAACGTTGCTGATTTATAAATGGCAGGTTAACATACGCATGTAAACTCATCTCACAGCTTGATAGTTAAACAACCAAGGAACTCCTTTATAAGATGTTTCTCTTTGCATAAGGTAAAACAGCTGTTTATATTAAGTACCTTGAATTCACAGAAACAAAGCATCATTTTCAGGTCCTGAAGCAATTTTCTGAGGTGTAATCTAAGTCACAATTTCTAAATTTAACTTGAGTTTACTAGGGCAGTTTGAAATTAAACAGAGAATACTAACTTTGCTGATTTTATAATGTTGATCACACATGTTTGACATTCATATAACAGTATGCAAATTTACTTATGGTTAACTATAGGTGGTGACCGTCAGGAACTTAGGAAAAAAATTTGCATTCCTGCTGACCAATATTGAAATTTCACCAATATTGACAAACTTCTCTTTGTTAAGGCCTTATAATGTGAAGCATTAAAGGGTACTCAAAGATGAGTAGTAAAATTTACAGTTTATGGATTTCTAGCTGTTGTTAATTTTTTTTAAAACAGAATTTTCTGCCATATTTGAGAGGTTGTTTGATCATAAAAATCTGTTTTGCATTAGTGCTAGGATTTTTAATGCTTCATATTTTATTACATCTTGTGTCCTTCAGATAATTAATCTCGATATCTATTTGCTGTTTGGAGTAAGTGTCAGAATCCTAGCAAATAGTGGACGGCTCATAAACAACAGATAGGGACTGCATAAGCCATAAGGAAATTAGGACTTGATAAAGAAAAAAAAATCGTAAAGGATAATTGTTTTCAGTTAATCCCAAAGGTCAAGTGTAAAAAAGAATCCCCTCTCCTTAAACGCTGAGATTCATCATCCTGACATTATTTACTGGAGTTGCAGTTCATGAACTGATAGGAGGCCCCCTGATCCCGTGTGCTGCTGTCAGGCTCATGACCGTTCCTTAATTATACCATGAGGCAAAAATGGGAAGAGTGTGTGTATTAAATGCGGGGAGGTGACCCTAGGCTCTTTATGGTTCCCTGCTTTTTCAGTTCAACCACTGCTAATAAAAAGAGCATTTATTTTGTGCTATGTGCCAAAATTTATATGAAAAGCTTTTATGTGTCATAAGATATTTTGATCATAAAAGCACAGTGAGCAATGAAGTAAACATAACTGGATATTAAAATAAATATGAACATTGTACCACATTTTCTTCTTTTAAAAACTATAAGCTACCGCTAAAGTATGCGGTGTACACCAAGCTACTCAATTCCTCTTCCTCTTCTTTCCTTGTCAGAAAGGTAACAGCATTCTGAATTTCGAGCACACTGTTCCCACCTCTGTTTATATATATCTTCCTGAATAAACAATTAGTAAAGATCTACATGACATTGCACTGATACAATGACGTCAGGTTACAAAAATAGTATTATTTTCCCCTCAAAATTGAAGTTTTGAGATTTATTTGTATTTATGCATATAAATACATAAACAAGTTCAACTACTTCTGTTATTTCATTATATGAATAAATCACAATTTTCCCTGCATTTACCTTCTGACATTTATGATTTTCCTTTGATTTTAAACTATAATATTCAATACTTGGTAGAATCTATGAATGGGTATTTCTCTGTACCAGTAAAACTGCTAGGACTTGGGATGTAAATATTTCTAAATTATTAGACATTGTCAATTTATTTTTTAACATAGCTATATCAGTGTACATTCCCACCAATACATTTCTCATTATCTCACTTTTACCTTTGCCAGTTCTTACTATGCTGCCATTCTGGGAAGTATGGAATATTATCTCTTATTTACATTTATGATAGCTAGTAAGGTTGAGCACCTCCTTAATGAGGATAAGCCATGTTTCTCTGTAATATTTTTTAAATGATTTATAGATGTTCTTCAGATATTGCAGTTTTGTATCAAATAACAATACCAGCTTGTGTTTTGTCTCCTTCTCAACATTGAATATTGATGATTTTTGAACTGAGAAAAAAGTTACATTCTTCATATGTGAAAGTTGCTATTAACAATCAGGAAAAGTTTGATATAATTTTAAAATAATCATTTAGAAATTAAATTGTAATTTTTATTGTTGGATATTTTATTATGGAAATCCAGGCAATACTTGTGATAACATTCAAGTCTTGTAAAGATATAAACCTGTTTTTAGTAGAAATACTGTAATAATTCCATCATGTACACAACTAGATAATACTAGTGCAAATCATGTAATGATAGATTTGTTGATGAAGTTTTCACACAGTGTACAAAAAGCAGGCCTTCTCAGGAATTTATAAAACAGTTCATATTTTTATGACAGCAAATGGGACAAAACTTTAAAAATTACTGCAAGACACTCTTCACCTAAAAGAATATGAATTTCCATAATGTATAAACAGAACCCAACTTCCTGTCTGTTTCCTTTAGCACAAGTTATCCTTGTCTTCCCTTTATAAAAAGGAATTCACTGACTCAAGAGCATGATTCAGCTGACCTTCCACCAGACTCAAGGAGTCATTTTCTTTTCCAACAGATAAAACCTACACAGCCAGTGCTGCCTTGGGTTGATTTGGATAGAGGAATTCAAGGTCTGGACAGAATGTAAATGCCACATTTATGTAACCCCCAGATCAAATGGAGTCCACCTGGCCATCATCAATTCCCTGAGGAGCATGGCATTACTAACCAATCAAAGGAAGGTTATGGGCTACACTGACCAACCAGGAACTTGCACACGAGCTAATCATGCATTTTTCAGCCCAATTCTAATATGTAAGAATTTTTACTCCTCACTCCTCAGGGAGTCCAGGAATTAAACAATAGCTGCCCAGCTCTTTGCTTTGAGCTTTGTAATACATATCTACTTCACTACCCCACTGTCAGTGATTGGACTCCTGTGCATCAGATAAGTGGACCCAGTTTGGGAGTTCCACGATCATGTCCCTAAGCAGTTTGGGTGTTGTTCAGCAAGAGTGTAAAATGTAAGTGTACCATAGTGGATCACAAAAAAAGATGTACCAGACATCCAAAAATGAATTATAGTAGCCTTAGGGACCTTCTCTTGCATTTCTGCCTTGTTGAGGCACAAACCTGGAAAATCACGTGAAAGAAGATGTAAATGACAGCTGAATAGGGGTTGGTCTATATGTGCTACTGAGAGGACCTATTTTTTCAGTATCTGAAAAAGAAGTAGATAAGCTACGCAAGCAACAAAAACAAAACTCTGTCTTGAGAGTGGGCAGTATGGAGGGCTGAAATAGGAGGTAGACAGAGTCACTTCCATGCTTATGTTGAAGATTTCTGATGCATTGTTTCTGAGATGCTACCATTTTATGGTTGGACAGGATATTCACTAGTTTGTGCACACACTATCCTGATTCCAATGTGTGTACTTTTGAACACAAGATTGGCATACTACCAAACCATAGTTAGCCACATTTAGAACATCCAGAAGTTGTCAATCCAATTCTCCCTTTGAACAACTAATTCGAACTCACAGCTTGAATTGCAAGTTGACAAGGGCCTGTATCTTGACATCACCAGTTAGCTACTGGTTTTCATTTGAGTATTCATTTTCTAGAATTACTTTTTACTTTTTCCAAAACCACCACCAGAGAAACAAATGTTCATAAAATAAACATCACTAACACTTTGAAGTAAAAATATCTACAAAGAATCCAGTACTGGAAGATGGCAGAATTTCCATGACCCTGTAAGAGGATCTCAACTTTATATATAAATCTCCTTTAAATTTCTTCTTCACTCATTTAAATTATTACCATTTTGTTTTGAGACTTCCTGGCTAAACATCAGTTATTTTTCATGTGAATCTTCCACATATTGCTGCAAACAAACTTTAGCACTCAAGTAAAGTATTTAAAACTTGTTAGACCTTAGGAAAAAGTCAGTAAGTTGCCAGATACTCTCTGTAACTATATATTACTTTGCTAGCCACTCCTCTCACAGATATAGGAAATGCCATCCAACCTCTTTGGATTTGCTAAACTACCAGCCACGAATAAAAATCATCCATGAACCACTGTGTTTCTATGAAATAAGTAGAAGAGGCACCTTACCGAGTCTTCAGTTTTGTGACTATTCAAGAGGTCAGACAGGAAATCATCATGAAGGCTCTCTCTTCGAATCAGTGTAAATTCCCGCAGGAAAACAGCCCCTTGGCTTGGGTCTCCACATACCTAGAGAGATAAGGGAGCTTAATTAAGCTTTCAGACAAGCCCTAGAAGGGAAGGTGGTGGGGGCCACTGAAGGATTAACATCTCAGGATTATAGAGACATCTTGGCTGTATTTCAGTCCTGATTAGAGCACTCAAAACACAATGTGCATAAACACATACTAATGTGAGAGCCACTGGAACATTCTGGCATGTGGCTTCTCCAATGGATGCTAGGAAAGTCCTTTGCTAAGCTGAAACCTACAAACTGACTGGTGTGTCTATGATGTTGACATTCAATGATTATAAAATACCACGTGAGGCCAGGCATTACCCTTGTGAACACACAGGAGGTTTAGTACCACAGAAATGTATGTTCAGTCTAATAGATCTGAGTGCTGAGGTGGATCCTGATACCCTGTTAAATGTCGGCCAGATAAGTAAGCATTGGCCTGAGCCCAGAAATGACGTCCTGAGTCACTGAAGTGCTTTAGAACCACATGCATTTAGCTGCCCCGGAAGGAGGTACTGGAGAACTTCTCTCTAGAGCTTAGCACCTACCAGGTTCTTCACACGTGTTATCTTACAACAGTCCTATGAGGTGTCTGTTAGCAGCCACACTTTACAAATTACGAACTAGAAGCATAGAAGATTTCAGGAATTGGCTGAGTGCCAAAATCAACATTCAAATAAAGTTCCGACTCTAAAACTATTTTTCATTATATCATTTTGCTGTTTTGTTCAAACTCCTTCTAATGAGGAAGGAAGAATTAACTCATCAAAAATCACATAATGATGAATTCACCTAGGATCCCCACAATCTCAGTTTACTCATCACAAACAAGCATGATATCAACATCGTTGACTTGCTGAGAAGATAGGAGATAAGCCAGGTAAAATGTTTTATGTGCTAGCTTTTCTACAATAAGCAATTAACAAAAAACAGCCATTATCATTGTCAAAAGTAAATTCTGCTCAAGGAACAACTGAAAATCTGTTTAAAACATACTTAGGGCCATATAACTATATTCTTATAAGTTAATGCACATTCATGTGCCATGTATTTTGGATCTTACAGCATTTTAATTGATATTATCAATAATGAATACATGTGAGCATTCATATTACTTTATACCTTCTTGACTATCAGTGACCATCTATAATACATGAAATGATTTTGAACTCTGAGCCGTTTGGAAAGGAATATAATTTCTAATAACTTTCATGTGCTATCTGGTTTACCCAGAAAGTCAGTATTAAGATTGTGTACACTATTTCCCTCCCAGGACATTCATTTCCTTGCATCACACTTGTGTTAGGCTGTTTTGCATGGGATAAAAGAACTGGATGCAGGTAATAAAGGTACTAGACTTGATTAACATCAAGATCAGGCTAGTATCCAATATTAGGCAAATGGACCTAATGTAAACACAGGAGTCCAGAAAAACAGAACATTCTCCAGCTACAGAATTCAGAGATGTTATGGAAGGGGAAGTTAAAGGATTTGAACAGTGACTAGAATTTGACCTGCCATTGATGGTTTGGAAACTGAAAGGAACACAGATGACATGAGATATGTTCTGCCAACAACCAGGACTTATGGAAGGGGATTCTGCACCCTAGTCATGCACCATGTTTTGGTCACTATCTTGAGTGTAACCCGAGATTAGTTGGAATCCAGTCTTTCCTTGGCAGGCCCATGGCCTACAAAAATTGAGACAATACTTTTTGTTCTCCTACAGCACTAAGATTTTGCTAATACGTCAATGCAGGAGTCTGCAAAGTTGTTGAAAAAAAGCCATTTCCTCTGTGTTAACTTACGTTAAGACCTCACTGATAGTAAATACAGGAACAAATACAGATATAATATGTACAAACTGATTGACTTATGGAAGGGGATTCTGCACCCTAGTCATGCACCATGTTTTGGTCACTATCTTGAGTGTAACCCGAGATTAGTTGGAATCCAGTCTTTCCTTGGCAGGCCCATGGCCTACAAAAATTGAGATAATACTTTTTGTTCTCCTACAGCACTAAGATTATGCTAATACGTCAATGCAGGAGTCTGCAAAGTTGTTGAAAAAAAGCCATTTCCTCTGTGTTAACTTACGTTAAGACCTCACTGATAGCAAATACAGGAACAATTACAGATATAATATGTACAAACTGATTCTTGACAATGAGCTCTTGCTACCTTTAAAATTCATTTTCTTTCAGTCCTTTCCTCAAAGTCAATAATTCCTTCAGCTATACTTAAGAACAATTCAAAATATGTCTTGAACTCAGTTTCCTGTTCTGGCCAGCTGAGCCAGTAACGTGGACACGGCGAAGGATCTGGGGATGAAGCACCTACACGGAGACCTGGGATGGTGGAAGCCTCTCTCTCAGGCCTGCTTTTATTGCCTCCTCTCTTGACCTTTCACCTAGTTCTTGTTTACTCTTCCCCCCCACACACACACATCCTCATTAGCAGAATATTGGACACAGCTGAGTTCCATTAGACCGGGTGCTTTTAGCCCCAAGCCCATTGCCTGTAGTGCTCAGCTTAGCCAGTGCTAACCAACTCCTTAGCCCACAACAGGTCTCCCCCCTTTTTTGTTTTAAAGCAGACTTGAATGCACTGGTCTTAGGTTGTGGACTCTCAGGTTATTAGCCTTACCCGTCATCGGGAATCTCCATAGCATGACGGAGCCCCTGTCTTAGGTTGGTCAGTGCCCGGTCCATCTTAACCGTCACTGGCTGCCATTCAACGTGTTGCCTGCTGCAGATGCACAAACCATACTTGGGGAGGCTGGTAACCCTGTACCATGGCTAGGAGTATTTTCAGCTCGGCAGCAATGAGCAGAAGTAGTTCCCGGGCTTGGGAAAATATAGCACTACACAGGTGAAACATACATAAAGCATATGATGGGGAAAAAGAGGTCCTGACCATAGGAGTATCTTTAGCTCGGTAGCAACAAGCAGACAGCAATTTCAAGGCTTGGGAAACATTTTGCACTTGCATAGGTGTTACACACAAAAAGGCATATGATGAGGTACAAGAGGCCTAGACCAAGTCTCACAGCAACTGCTGTTCCTCTGCCAACAAATCAACCCGCAGTTACAGCGTAAGCATGCCCACCCGCTCATGTTCATCAGCAAAGTCCTGTTCCAAAACTCTCGCAGTCTGTTCCGCAACCTTGTTCACTGTCACCACGGTAGCTGGTGGTGGCGGCTGCTGATGTACTGGCTACGATGGTTGCCGTTATGCCAAAGTCTCTTTTAATCTTTATCAGGCTAACAGAGGCCTCTCCGTCAGTCCCAACAGGCACAGGCAGGATTCAGAGCAGCTGTAGGATAACAGCAGAATCACAATTGCCATTCCAGCATGCTGTCAGGGTGCACTGGAACTCGGTGTCATTCACTTCACAGGCATTTTCAGTCAAGGGATCCTTCCACATCACGTAACCCTCCTGCTTCTGAAACGGATTCCAATGACGATCTGCAGCAGACCGTCTTCCATCCTTTTCCTCTTCATCCTCCTCAGAAGAGGACTGCGAATCTTTTTCATGCACTTTCTCCAGACATTGTTTGGTTTAGGGTTCCTTCTCCTTTTTTACCCTGGTTTGCAGCTCTCTCCTCCTTCTAATGGACCATTTTTTTACGGCGGGGTTGCCCCACTGCTTGAGGGGATGGCAAAGCACTTTTTGCCAAGTGCCAGAGAAGGAAAGTGACTACAATGAGAGCAAACCATGGGAATATGTCGCAGACAGTTTCAAAGAAACTCTGCGAGGCCTTAAGCTTAGTGTTGGTGCCTTGTGACTGGAGCAGATCTCTGATTCCTTTAATCACTTGCACTTTAGCGAGTTCTTGCCCCATGATAAATTTTACTTACGCCCCTGCAAAAATTTCTAAACTTGCCTCTAGATTTCTGGGGTCCCTCAGATTGTCCCTCGTGCCCCAAGACAGGGAGAAGGTCTGGGGATGGAATTAATAATGCCCCTTCAGAGTTTTTAAATTCTAAACTTGCCTCCAGAGTTTCAGGGTCTCTCAGATTGTCCCTCATGCCCCAGAACGGGGAGAATGTCTGGGGATGAGATTAATTATGCCCCTTCAGAGTTCCAGGGGTCCCTCAGATTGTCCCTCATGCCCTAGCACAGGGAGAGAGTCTGGGGATGAAATCAGTTATGCCCCTGCAAAATTCCTAAATTTTAAACTTACCTTTGTAGGTCCAGGGGTCCCTCAGATGTCGTTCGTGCCGTGCCCCACGTTAGTAGCCATTTGTTCCGGCCGGCTGAGCCACTAACGTGGACACGGCGAAGGCCTGGGATTGAGGCACCTACACGGAGACCAGAGATGGTGGAAGTCTGTCTCTTCGAAGTCTCTCCAAAGCCTCCCTTTGACCTTTCACCTAGTTCTTGCTTACTCTTTCCCCCACACCCTTATTAGCAAAATATTGGATACAGCTGAGTTCCATTAGACCAGGTGCTTTCAGCCCCAAGCCCATTCCCTGTAGTGCTCAGCTTAAGGAGTGCTAATGAACTTAGCCCACAACAGTTTCCAAGCTCCGGAGTATTACGATCCCCCATTTTCTGCTGAGTAGATTCCAAATCCATGAGCTTGGTGGTTAGGCCCACTGGGAGTTTTTCAAGTTCCAGGTCAAAAATATTCATTGCACCTATGCAACTTTCTTTCACAAGACAAAGGATTGGGACCAAGTTGATTTAGGATAGGTATGTTTTACTGTTTGCAAAATAATTAATGCATGCGGATGACAAGCGAATCTCAAATGCATGAATGATTTCCGTAAAAACCATACTCTATGTTAAATTCTAACTATGTTGCTTCAAGATAGCACCTTTTGCATTCAATGCCAGAGTAAAAGCTGAAAGCTAAAAATCAAGCCAATAAATTAGATACATCTTTGAGAAATTTTTGTGCCTATGAAAACTGTTTCTTTTCTTAAACTGATTTTTAAAATTCACAAAAGTAACTCAAATATCATCCAAAAGAGAAAACCAGATGTCAACTATGAAGAGTGAAAACTTGGAGATGGTACAATTGTATCGTGGGTAACACCACGGTCTGCAACACCAGTGTCTCATTCAGGTGCCAGTTCATGTCTTAGCCGCTCAACTTCTGATACAGCTCCTTGTTACTGGCCTAACAAACACAGCAAAAATGGCCCCGGCTAATCACATGGGATACCTGGGTGAAGCTCTTGGCTCCCAGTCCCTGATTCTGTCCTGGCCCAACCCTGAACACTACAACCATCTGGGGGCAAACAAGCAGAAAGAAAATGTCTTTTTCTGTCTTTCCCTGTTGTCTGTCTCCCTGTCTCTCTCTGTCTGCTTGTCTCTGTAACTCGAAGTGTCAAAAAAAAATCTTTCAAAAAAATCGTGACTGCTTATAATTGTTTGTGATAAGATAGTAGGCCAACATTTTATCTATCTTGTTCATGCTTTAATTTTTAATTATACATTTAAGAAAAAATGTATGTCTTTTTCCAAACATTCTAACATTTTATGTTGCATAATTATTATCAAGATACATAATTCAGCAAACCTTATTGTAACATCAATGCCAAAGTTATCAAATTAAAAGTTAATTTTGAAACTTTATAAGAATATTTTAGGGCCCAGCACCGTGGCCTAGCAGCTAAAGTCCTCGCCTGGAAAGCCCCGGGATCCCATATGGGCGCCAGTTCTAATCCCAGCAGCTCCACTTCCCATCCAGCTCCCTGCTTGTGGCCTGGGAAAGCAGTTGAGGATGGCCCAAAGCTTTGGGACCCTGCACCCGTGTGGGAGACCTGGAAGAGGTTCCTGGTTCCCGGCATCGGATTGGCGCGTACCGGCCCGTTGCGGCTCACTTGGGGAGTGAAACATCGGATGGAAGATCTTCCTCTCTGTCTCTCCTCCTCTCTGTATATCCGGCTTTCCAATAATAATAAAATCTTTAAAAAAAAAAAAAGACCTGAAAAATAAGAATATTTTAGTATGTGAATATAGTTAACATCACCCTTCATAGAACTCTCGTGTATGTATGCTTTCAACCTAATTGCTTTCCATGAATATCACTACTAACTTAGCAACTTAAAGTAATTATATTCAGTGGTCAACATTTAGTTATGAATATCTCTATGAACCATTTATAGTAGTAATTATTTTTGAATTCTATGGAAGTAGATAAATGAGAGTACAGAGCAAGACTAAATGATGTCTAACTTATGAAAGGTTTTAAAGTGGAATTCAAGAAGTGGTACTTTATCAGCTTAACAAGGGGAATGAGAGGAAAAGGAGGTTGTTGTTTTTCTTTTTTTTACCCCAGAAAGAATGAACAGCCTGGGCAAAGACATGGAAGCATCTGGCTTTGATGTATTTCAAATAACTAACAGATAAATAAATGAGGGCAAACAATGAAAATTAAATTTGTATGGTGGACAGCAGCTGGATTACTAAGTTTCAAGCAGCCAGAGCCGTGGTTGGACTTTCACATCAGAAGAGTATCCTGGTAATGGCTAGAAAATAAGACTGAATGTGAAGATCTAGACAATTCCAGTAGTTTCAAGGAGAACTGACAAAGACTAGATGAGCTGGTGGGAAAATAATCAATCGATCAATCATAAGGTTTAGCAGTCAACTAACAGCAGAGAGTGAGTCTCTATTTCCCCCTGGATATGAGCAGCAGAATAGATAGTAATGCAATCAATGAAACAGAAGATCTAAGCGAAGCATGAAGACATTGGTTCCTGAGAAGCAAAAGCTGTAGTGCTTGGGCAGGGAACAGTGAACTTGGTGCACAAGGAGACAGGGTGGAGATGACATGTACATGTCAGCATCAGACAGGCAAAGGTTAATATTTAACAGGAATGTGCTAGTCCAGGCAGAGTACCTAGAGTAAGACGCCATTAGCGCTGAGACAAGAAGTCTTGAACACAGATAACAATCTGCCTCTATTGGCTTCTGAATATCAAAGGAAAATATTAACAGGGAGAATCCAGACTATAGCTTACTTTTGTTTTTAGGCCTTCCTGCTATTGCTCTCCCATGAATACACGCTATTGGCCCTGTAATAGATGGCTTATTAAAGAAAATCTGTGCCTTGAGGAAAGACTATGGATCACTGGAATATCAACTCCCAAATCCCAAATTCAGCTAAATGTTGACTAAACCTTAAATATTTCTGGAATAACACCAGCTGCTAAAAATTAGTTTTGCTGTTTACATATACCTCTTTTTGGGATATTAGTTCAGTACTTTTATACAAATTGGAGTGTGTTCCACATTGGTAACATGTATTTTTGCAGCAATTTTTTGTTTTGTTCTTGGAGCATGTCTAGATTAACACATACACTAGTGCTGTGGTCTGTGGCAAAATTACTGTAATTCAAATTGGAAAATAAAATGTTTCCAGACTTTGCCCAACAAAAAAAAAAATCAGTTTTGCCTGGTCAAATCAAGTATCTCTCTCTCTCTCTCTCTCTCTCTCTCTCTCTCTCTCTCTATCCATCCATCCATCTTTCCTTCCTTTTTTCCTTTCTTCCTTCCTTTCCTCCATGATAGATTTATAAACATAGAGGTTCATCTCTCTCCATAATTCCCTCTCACTATTTATTTGCCTGATGTCTGGTTAGTAAAATATGGTCACTTACATGTAACATTAAAAAATACCTATCATTTTAACTTGGTTGGCATATCATAAAAACGCATTCGAATTCGAACTTATTGGACTGATGGATCAGAGGTTATTTTTGCAGATGCAAAAACAGAAATATGATCAGTGGAAGAATTATGGGTATTCCCAGGGGCCATGTGAGGACTACAGACCAAAGACCCCATCTCTTATAAATTAAAATATCTGCTAGATTCAAACTCCATTCTTCACCTTCAGGGACAGGGCAAGGACACACATCCTTATTGAAAAACTATTTCTTTCTATGGGATTTCTAGAATCTTAACAAAAATTCTCCAGCAAATATGAAGACCACTATACATTATATTTGGATCCTGTAAGAAAACCAAAATCAGGCTTGTAATATACTTGTCTTCTACTTCACACTTGTTATCACCATATCCTGCCATTCATCATTACCCTGAATGACTTGAATATATTTCTTAGAGTACTGATTAGTATTCTGACTCATCAGTTCACAATTAATATGCTTGGATGTAGGAATAATCAAAAATCCCCCTTATGTCTCACATCTAACAAGTTTGCTCTATGAGCTATGACCAAAATTTGGAAGGTTAACACAGAGCAACTGGTTCACATTTTGGAATTTCACTCTCATTTTAAAAAGCCATAATTTATTTAAAATTTTTAATGTTTATGATGGGAGCTGATTATGGTTGGAATTTTTGTAGCTATAATTTTCTTACAACTGTGGGAAAGGTTGGGATTTACCCATCGGTTGGGAGGTAAGGCAACTGAAATAATTAGAGCTTAAGCACACAAGCATGCCCTCAAGATATCAGTTTATTGTTCTCTTTTTTAATCCTGTAGTTTTTCTGTGAAAATGGAAATGGAGCCAAGCTTATATCCCATGGGAAGAATTTAGATCTCAGCATTACTTACAAAATGTAGCACAGAAAACCACACATTTTCCCCCCTAACCAATTGATAAAATATGTTTATGCTCACATTGTGTAGTAAGAATTAAGACTGTGAGCCTATAAATTCTCAGTGTATTAAACAATAACCATAAACAACAGAAGTTACGAGCTACTGTGTTATGTGCCTCACTACTCTTACAGATCAAAAAAATGAAATCATTGGTGTCAGGATTATGAGCTTGTGGCACCAAATGCTGCACCAATGATTGTTAGAAACATAATTGAAGATAAAAATTTCTTGGAGCCAAAATAATCTGTAGCTTCATTTTTTGAGAATCTGGCTGCTTACAGCAGAAAAATAGTAGGAAATTATGGTGACCCAAAGAGCCCAAATCTAGTCCTACCGTGTGTGACATTCTCATCTAATCCTAAACACTAAACTGATACAGAGGGATAGAGGAGAAAGTCTGTACCCAGTGTGCCAGTGTTAGTATCTCTGGTTAGAAGGAAATTAAACCAAAGAACTAAAATATTGATATACTAAACCACAAGTGAGAATAGTCTCATTTTTTTAAAAAAATCTATACTTTTAAAAAGTTAATTCAAACTACAATAAATATAGATCTCTTAAGCTTTTTTTCAAGGACCCTGCATTTTAGCAGTAAGTTGAATGTCTCTGATTTTAGCAAAGTCTATTTGGAAATAAACACAAGTCACTGATTTTACATCTGACAGCTTTTTCCTGATAGGATAATTCTAACTAGCACCATGTCATGAAGAAAAAATCAAATATATTCTTGGTGTTTCCCTCTCATAGTCCAACGTGGTGCAACATGGTAATACATACACAGCAAATCAATTGTAAGGAACAGCAAAACACTACCATACAATCTTACTGTAGAAGCCTTACAAGAATACTTTGGAAAAGTACACCCAAAGTTATGTAAATATGTACCAAGATAATATTTATAAATGTTTCCATTCTCATAATTACCAATCATGAGATGTTCAGTCAGCCTGAAATGCATGAAGATCAGCACCTTGATGCACACACTCCTGTACTCCCAAGCCTCTTTCCAGCTCTACAATACGCCAGAGTCATTTCTTTTTCAGAGAACAAGCACACGGTGTCAGTTAACATCCTGCTTTTGATACTGAAAGGATTCACTCAGAATTGCATATGCATATTTTGAGAGCAGGTTTGGTCGGTATTTTGGTAGGTGACAAAAGCTTTGCATACAGAGATGACAACATCCTTACCTCCTGCTGTATAGCAAGTTTGTGTGGGAAAAATGATCTTGAAGTTACTTCAGGTGACTCTGGCTGATGGACAACAACTGTGCACACTGATCAGCAGGATTTACTCTCTGAAGGAAAGGCTAAATGTTAGCCCCAAGAATATCTGTGGGCGTAGTTAATAAAAGCATTCTCATAACCATATTTAAGTCACTGACATTTATATACCTGTGTTGAAGCTTAAAAACATTTCAGTGTTCTGTTTGTTCTTTTACCAACTTTAATTACCAGTTCTAAGGATTGTAAAGATAATTATTAAAAGGTTAGAACTCAAAGAAGTGAGATGAAACATATTGGTCCAAAATGTTCAGCTGGGCCTCATAAGTCTTCGTACAGATGTTCCTGCTTAGTTCAGGTCTGATTTAGAGAAACAATTGTAACATGCTTGAGGCAAGGTGACCAGATGTAGGTGAATTTAAGATCTGTCCCAGAATGTCAATGAAAAGAAATTTCATAATCCAAGCAAAATAATCTTCAAAAATATCAACTTCATCTTTAAGATGGGTAGAGAATTCTAAAAGCAAAAAAAGTTTAAAAAGAATCAAACATATTAAAAAATATGATCTTTTTTTGGCAAACAAGTTCACTCTCACAGAGTAAGACATAAAGAAAAAGTACCCAAAAGAATGGTCTCAGAGGATACACATTATGTACAATGTGGATTTGATCTATTGACAAATGTGACATTGCTATGCTTGTTCTAATATGCACTGAAAGCAAAATATTAGGAAAATCTTCAAAGACTATTTTCATCAATCTCTGATCTGTTCCGATGAAAGGAACATAGGTTGCCTTCTTAGGTATAGGGTAGAAAAAAAAATTGTGAAGTTTGGAATATGTCTCTTGACGTGTATGGAATGGCAAAAGAGCCAAGTAACTAATAAGAGTAGCAACTTAACCAAAACAAATTCAATTTTTTTTCTTTCGTTCCCTAAGCATTTAAAAGCATATATAGGGCCCAGTGTGGTGGCCTAGTGGCTAAAGCCCTTGCCTTGAACACGCCCAGAACCCATATGGGCAACAGTTCTAATTCCAGAGGTCCCACTTCCCATCTCAGTTCCTGCTTGTAGCCTGGGAAAGCAATTAAGGATGGCCCAAAGCCTTGGGACCCTGCCCCCTCGTGGGAGACCTGGAGGAAGTTCCTGGCTCCTGGCTCCTGGCTCCTGGCTCCTGGCTCCTGGCTTTGGATCGGCGCAGCTCCGGCCGTTGTGGTCACTTGGGGAGTGAATCATTAGATGGAAGATATTCCTCTCTGTCTCTCCTCCTCTATGTATATCTGACTTTGCAATAAAAAAATATCATAAAACAAAAAAAGCATATAAGTCTTTCCCATCAATATAGAAAGAGGAAGCAGTTTCCAAGGATTCTGAAGGTACTCTGCTTGAGGAAAGCATTGCTAATAACAGCTGTGATTCTGTTCTACACATTACTGACAGAGGAAAACAGATATCATAAAGATGGAGTCTCCTAGACCCCTCTCCTAGATATCTGAGCACAATATTGTCATGGCTCCTCACAAGAAGACAACATTCTTCAAACGTGTGTGAATGTGTGTGTGTTTCATATGTGAAATGAGATGTTTAACCAATCGCAATAATTAATAATTCTGCAATGGCAGAAATCACTCTTTCTGGACTGTACAGTTTGCAATTGCTTGTAAAAATCAACATTATTGCCAAGGCCTTTCTATAGTAAGTTGTTTGGTGAAAGGTGTCTGTAAGTCAGAATACCATACTCTTAAATCAAGTTGAAAATTAATTATGGAAAACATTTAACAGAAAAGTTCTGAATGTCACACTCTGAATTACCTTCTTGTCTGCATTGAGGTCATGTTTACTTGGGCTCTTCTAATACCCAAGAATAATAGACACTAAAATAGATTCATTCCTAAAGATGCTATGCTCCACGAAGGGTTTCTTCTGTTCAAGCACTCACCATTATCTGGTCAAAATTTTTCTTAGAAATGCAACGTAGGGGAAACCTCTTCATCTCCAATCTGTCTGTCTTCTCTTTCTCTCTTTTGTTTTTTTTTCATTTGTAATTAATTTTATTTTTACATAGCTGTTTAGGGTGATAAGGGTCAAGGGCTACAGGAAGGTGGGTGAGACCATTATTTCCACATTCTCTTTTTTTCCTTCCTGTATGTGGAGGAGGGGTGAAATAGAGAAGCCACATCCAGCTTCCCAAACACCTCTGCACCCTGGGATGGAGGACAACCACCCGACACTACCCCAGGGTCCCTGATGTGGGCCATGCTCTGAGGGTCCTGCTCAAGAGGATTTGATAGTTCAACAGTTTTGAATTACTGCCAATCTCGCCACTCCAAGCACAATGAAATCTCCCCAGAATCCACTGGTGCACACAGTCCTCCTTAGAGTTTCTGTTTGCCCAGATATTTAGTGACAACACTTGGCTGTGATAGTTTATTAATTTGTTCTGTCCTTCACCCTCTGCTATAGTTCCAGCTGTCCTCTGCAGACCCCAATATACTACCATATCTTTCATGTTCACCTGGATATGCTGGCACTGCTGTCTAAAGCACTGTGCAGACCCAGCTCTGACACATGCACGCCACAGTCAGACCATGGAACCTGCAACTCTCTACATGGTTGGGGTTCTGAGTCCAGCAATTCAATTGCGGGGAATCTCCAAAGAAACTTCGTTTGATGTGATCCCAAACCTGATTCTTGTGTGTGCTTGCCAGTACAGGGTCGAGCACAGTCCGTCGCCCCAATCAGCTTATGTGCACGCTGGTGGTTGCAACTGCTGGATCATTTCCGTCTCCAGCCCTGTCTACACAAACCATTAGGTTTTACAGCTAAGCCCAATCCTGTCCACCACACACTCGGCCTTCATGCAAATCAGTGGGAGTTGCAGCCTAATCAAAGCAACCCACAATACCCCTCATCAGGCTTGCCCCTGCTCTGGTCCCCATGCTTGCCAGAATGTAGAGCAGACTGGTCCAGTCCATCCCACATCCTATTCAGCTCTCGTACATGTCAATGGGCATTAAAGCCCAGTTCAACCCAACCAGCCCTACTAACAAGCCCACACATGTCCCGACAAGTGCCACACTCTGTCTAGCCAGGCCTGACTAGTCCTGGCTATCATGCTCACCAGTTAGAGTGGCAACCCAAGAGGGAGGTACCCATTGTTTCCCTACCGTGCCCACTCCCACTGCTGGATCTTGCACTCTCAAGCTGGTTCTGCAGTTTAGCTTGACAAGATTTGCCCCCTGTGCCAGCATCTGCCAGCTGATGCTGCAGCAAAGCCCAACTAACCAACACCCACTCTGGCTTATGCCTGCACCAGTAAGAACAGTCAGTTCAGCCTGGCTTTCCCTGATCCAGCTCACATGAGGCCAACAGGTGTTGGAGTCCTGCCTGGCCTAGTCTGCCTCCATTTCAACTCTCACACTCAGCAGTGGGAGTGGGGTTCAGCAGGAGAACCTATCACAGCCTCCCTGCCGGGCTCACCCCCTTACTCCCTGCATCTCACGTGTGCTGTTTGGGTTTTATGGGCCAGTCTGGCATGGCCCAGCTCACCTTGGCATTTGCTATAACCTGGCCAGGCTCAGCCCACCACTAACTCCACTTCATGCTTGTGGGGGCTACAGCCTAGCCTCACCCATCTGGCCCCTAATCCTGGTCCTCATGTGACCAGTCTCGTGTTTCAGCCCACCCTGGCCTGACCCACACTCCATTCTGTTGCTCAGATTCACCAGTGGGTTATATGAACTGGCCAAGCCTGGTTCGCCTGCAGGAACTCTATCCCAAAAGAGGAGTTGCCCAAGATCCTCCACCAGAACTGCTCCCAACGCCAGATCTTGTGCCCATTGGTGGGTCCATAAGCCAGTCCTACTTAGTCCACCTCCTGTCCTAGCAGGAAAAGTGGCCTTCCCTACTGACCTTCACCAATTCGAGTTTTTACTCTTGGGTGTTACAACCCAGCCAAGAACCTGGTCCACACCTAGACACAGATCACACATGGTTCAGCAGGGGCAGAGACATCGCCCAGCCTGTCCTATACCCATGCTGATTCTCAGGAGCACCAGTGGGTGTTGGAGTGTAGCCCAATCTGGTGCACCCCAGACCCAGTCCACACTTGTGTCAAGGAAACTGAAGCCATGTCCAGACCAGACAGCAGCCCCCACTTTGGCCCTTGCACTCACCAGTGGGAATCACAACCCAGTCAGGGCATCCCCTTTGTTCTCCAGCCAGGCCTGTCAAAGAGGATACGTTGCAGTCTGATGGCTCCTCCAGCTCTTTAAGTTTCCTTGCTTTTCCTCCTATAGATCTATAGAATTCACAATCTGTATTCACCTGACACTGGGAGGATCTAAATGAACAATTATACCTTTTTGGAACATGTACAATTGAAACAGATCTAATACTTTCTATTCACTATTCCCATCCATGTCAGAAAGGCCACCTAATCTCTATAATGCTAAAAATAATCTTAGGGATTCTTCCTACTATTTCTACCTTCAGAATCACAAAGCTCAGACTTGGTAGATGGGAGACAGCTCTGGCTCTGTGATTCCTTGTCCCCTGTTCTACCTGCCGAGTGAATGCTAGTCTCTTCAGTCTAGCACTCCACTACAGATATACATCAGATACTAACTATATCCACTTAGCTCAATGTTTTTAACACACTCAAAACAGTCAAAGAAATCATTTTGTGGGCAATGTATTTGTTTTACTAACTCTGAAAGTTTCTGGCACTTTTGGCTAGAATTTCACCAACACACTTAAATATTACAGAGGAAAAATTAGGAGAGAATAATTTGGATACTATGAAAATAAATTCATCCTTTAAAGAATGGTTCAATGGGACTGGTGCTTTGACTCAGTAGGATAAGCTGAGGTTTGCAGTGCCGGAATCCCACATGGGTGCTGGTTCAAATCCCAGCTGTTCCACTTTTGATCAAGCTCCCTGCTAGTATACTTAAGAAAGCAATGGAAGATGGTCCAAGTCTTTGGGTCCCTGAACCAACATGGGTGAGCTGGAAGAAGTTCTAGGTTCCTGTCTTTGGACTAGCCTTGCTTTGTCTGTTGCAGCCATTTGGAGAGTGAACCAACAATAAAAGATCTCGCTCTCTCCCCTGCTCTCTCTTTCCCCTCTGTCTCTCCTCCGTAAATCTTAATATATATATATATACACCGTAAGAAAAACACTCAAAATGTTCTGTTCTCTGGATGCCGTTTTAAAAGTATCAGCAGAGTAACTCAGATTTACATAAGCTTACCACTTATATAGTTCATGACCCAGTTTCTAAAACTTGTAAACATAAAAGTCAGGATAAATGCAAATCAATATTCAAGTGTTACATACTTAAACAATTTCAAGTACATATTCATTATCTCAAGAAAATACCTAAGGATGGTGAAGGTTCCTACTTTATGCACAGCACTCTAAAATGTTCACACTTTCCTTCTCACCTATATTCATCATTCATTCATTTATACACACATACATCCTTGCTGTACTTCACACAGATGGCAACCATTTCCTCAAAACTTTTTCATTTCTCAGCTTTGAAACTGTCATATTTCTCAGTGGTAAAAGAGTAGAATTCAGAATATATTTGAGCATTACAATTTTGCCATTTATATGTTTTATATATAAATTATAGTTTATGCTTGGATAAGACACTTCAATTTTATGGAAAGCAAAGCACTCTTACGCACTAGTATGTATACGAAGTGGCCAGTAGAGAAGCCCTAAGGAATAGAAAAGGCTTAAATAGTCTATGTCAAAGACCTCAGTTATTCCAATGTCCTAGCCAAGGCCAGCCTTGTGACAATCCCCACTAAGGCACCAGACGTCCTTGAAAATCATATTAGATCTAAGTTCCCAAAGGAGTACAACTAAAATTAGTGTCACAAGAGGCTGGAGAATCACCCAGTTGAGCCTGGTGGAACCACAAAATCATTGATGTGGAGAGGGGGAGGTGTGGTGGTACGAAAAATAATTGCTGTTTCAAACTATTACAGTTTATTTTGGCTTACTACATAGAAAAAGGTAAGTAAATGAACCAAAATAGGAGCGGCCATTGAAGGTGGAAAGAAAAAAAATCATGGTAGTAGTCTAGGTTTTCCAAAGTCCTAAAATTGTGATACCTTTTCTTGTGTATTTGTCTATGACTGCTGAAAAACTGAATTTTTAGATCACAGAACCTGGCTTTCAATGGACATACTCAAGAAATTAATGATCTTTTGGTAGGTTTCTTTGATTCTGTGTCTCATACTATAAATTTGAGAATTTCCTGCTACTAGAATTCTCTTGTACACTTAATAAACTTCTTTTTAGAGTAGTGAACATCAAAGCCAGGTAATGATTGGCATATCATGGATGTTAGAGTTATCAGGATGTCCTTTCTCAGAAAATGTCTGTGGTTCCTTTAAATGACAAATCTCCAGGTAAAGATATAATATTGCTTTCTCTCTTAATAACCATTCTATTTCATGAATCATTTTGACAGCTATGAAACTACATGAAGTGATTACTCCTCGGTCTAATTCTAAATGTAAAGACTTGATTTTCATCCTATATTTTGAAACTTTTCAAAGCCACTGTATTTCTTTTGCTCTTTGGCAGGAAATGATTTTCAGACTCTCTTGGACCTGAGGTCTTCACTCTTTAATCTCTTAAGTTAACCAAGCATGTTTCATCCTCAGCATGTCACCATCCAGCTTTAAACTCCATGTAACAGGAGCATTGCTGTCTTACTCATCACTGCACTCAGAAAGCCCAGCAGTATCTGGTACAGGGTTGAATTTTATAAATATTTGAGTAGCAAATTAGTAAGAGCCTTTTAAAAATCAGTTATTAACTTGAGGATTTTTAGAATCAGACAGAGGCTTAGAACTCATCCAATGTAGTTCTCACTGGATTCTAAAGTAGACTGACTTTCCCAACAGCATATATCTTGTTCATGTCAGAGTCCAGACTGAAATGTAGATTTCCTGATGCCAAGCCTGTGCCCTCTCCACCCCATGGTTCTGGTGTCCCTCTCCATTGAATGAACTGTCTCTCTGAACAGTTGGCCAGTGCAGGATGTGGATGACAGAGAATCATAGCTTTTTGCAAATTCAATGAATCAACAGTGAAATGTGAGTGGCTATGAAAAATGCTCTGCAGGAAACAAGATGTATGATGACTTTTCTATTTCATATTTAACAGGCCAGAAAGATGGGGTCAAGAGTTGATTTGCCAAACTTTGAGAAGGACATCTGACAAATTGCTGATTACTAAGAATAGAAACTATGTTAGCAACGTTCTGGAAAGCATATGATAATCAAACGAATTAAACACAGGAATTTTGCCTGAGAAAGAAAAAAAAAAACATATGAGAGCTATCTCGCAATACTTTCAGAAAGTCATGTTACTTGCTTTTGTCTTCTTCCCAATCTTTCTGACCTTTATATCTCTCCACAACACACTGTGTTTTCCTAATTCTGTCATTACTATTTGCCATCTCCAATTCATCTACAGCTATTTATCCTAAATCATCATTCCTGGATGATCATATCATCTTTCTTGGAAGTCTGTCCTCCTCACTGTCTACAATATTTGAGAATGATCATTCCTAGCTCTGGCCATGCCTTCAGTTTCGCTGCTAGTGACTCCTCCTCTACCTCTACCTGTTAACCAAAGGTCATCTCAGGACTTTCCACACATGCTTTTTCTTCTATTGTTTCTAATGTTTCTTCTACTGTTTCACCTTTCTTCTGAGGAGCTCAATTTCAAAATCATTTGTGAAACCATGGCTCTTAAAAGAGCATGTCTGGAACTTCCCTAATTCATTTCTTGAACGTAGCTATAGTATCTGCTTGGAATGTCTCTATTTCTACTAAAATCCCACAGATCTATTTATCTTCCCTGCCCCTTCTAAGGCACCTATAATCCATGGGTGCTCACCAAAGCTCTGCTGTGTGATACAATTACTTAAATTGAGCCTTCAATCATCCATTTACAAATGAAGGAAAGCATGATACTTACCTTGAAAGCTTGTTTTGATAATTATGAAAAACAATTTGTAAACTATGAAATACTACAATGAATCTGGTCATATAATTAATATCAGGGTTTTTTTTTAACATTATGGGCTAGCAGAGTATATTCACACAAATTAATTGGTATTTCCATATTTACTGACTCACTTGGCTGGAAAAACATGTGGACATTCCAATGTAAGCAGGTTTGAGGAGGGTTGTAGGAGAGGCATGTCATAATTTATGGAGATATGACTCCTGGCACTTCATTTTAAACAAAAATGATGGCATACTATTACTTCTCTAATGGCATACATTTTCATTTCTCATGTGGTCACTTGGGAATTTGTCCTGCCTCCACTTTGAAGCTGCAAAAATACCAACGTCAGGCAGCAATTCTGACCTACTGGTCATATTGCACGGCTAAAAATAATACCCTCAACTCAGCATATTCAGTACATTTGCTGCATCAAATGAAAACTGATGGCTTGGCTTACCCAAAATCAGAAAAAGACAGAATTTATCCATGTCTACTGATAAAAACAGACTTTATGAACAATTAAATGTGTTATCTTAAGCATGGAGCTAACATGCTGGTAGGCAATGGAGTTCCTGGCCCTGGATACATTATATATATATGAAAAATATATGAATTGCATATGTATTCAACTGCTCTTAAAGAAAGCATTTAGATGAGTTACAAGAGTTTTCCCAACTCTGAATATCTAATTAGAACATTATTATTATTTCTACTGTCACTACCCACTGCCTCAACAACAGTATATACTGAATGACTGTTCAGCAACAGGTCATGATATCGAATTTTCCTAGATCACAGTCATGCAAAAATCTATTTGTGCTGACTGATAGCCTCTTTTTTTTAAAAAAAGATTTATTATTACACATAGAAAGAAGATACAGAAAGACATATTTTCCATTTACTGGTTCACTCCAAAAGTGGCCACAATGATCAAAGCCTAGCTTATGAGAAGTCAAGAGCCAGGGGCTTTTTCTGGGCCTCCCACACAGGTGCAGGGTTCTAAGGTCTTGGGTCATCCTTTACTACTTTCTCAGGACACAAGTAGGGAGCTGGATGGGAAGTGGAACAGCTATGGTAGGTATAACAGCTATGGGAGTTGGAACAACTATGGCAGGTGGAACAGCACCCACATGGGATCCTGGTGGATACAAGTGAGGATTTAGCCACTAAACTATTGTACTGGGCCTGGCTGGTAAGCTCTTATACCATGAACTTGGATCACAGGTGATACAGCACTCAAACACATTAACATCTGCTTATTTATTACACAAATTCACCACATAATGTAGAAACTGCAATACATTTCGAAGAATCAAGAATTCAAATTTAATGATTTTTTTAAAAGTCACCTATATCCATTGCATTTCCATTTTTTCATTCTCATGTGGGCTCCCATTTTAACTAGACTTTTTCCTTCTGTGCAAATGCAATTGTCTGCTATTTTCCAGAGGAAAAAAAATCAGGTCTTTTATATATGACTATCCTAAAAAACTCTTGTGTCCCTAAATTTACATACTCCTGCCTGTAAATTTTTCGTTTCCTCACAGATTAACATCTATCCTCCTGGCTAAGCAGAAGTTTCACCTCTATGCTTAATTCCATCTGGTGCTATAACCAAAGAGGTCTCATCCCATTATTTATTGTCTCCCCTCCCATATTGCCATTACTTCCTTCCCACAAACTTTTCCCTCTGCTTATCTTTCTGTATTTAAGATTTATTTCTTTTTATTGGAAGGGCAGATATACAGAAAGGAGGAGAGACAGAGAGGAAGATCTTCCGTCTGGTGATTCACTCCTCAAATGGCTGTAACAGCTGGAATTGAGTCAATCCGAAGCCAGGAGCTTCTTCTGGGTCTCCCATGTGGATGCAGGGTCCCAAGGCTCTGGGCCACCCTCAACTGCCTTTACTAGGCCACAAGCAGGGAGCTGGATGGGAAGCAGGGCCACTGGGATTAGAACCAGCGACCATATGGGATCCCGGCACATTCAAGGTGAGGACTTTAACTGCTATGCTATCACTCTGGGTTCCATCTCTATATATTTAAAAGGAAGAAAAAGGGGAAAAGAGGGATGCTCCTCTTGACTCTAGGCTCCAATGTCTAGTACTGAATACTTGATTTTCTTTACAAGCCACTTTTCTACTTGCTTCGGAGACCAAGATGAAATTTTTGCCTCCTGGCGTTGGCCTGGCCCACTCCTGGCCATCGTAACCATTTAGGGAGTGAGGTTGCAGATGCAGGCTCCTCCTTGCCCTGTCCATCTTTCTCTCCTTCCCTCTCCCCGTCTCCCTGTCACTCTGTCTTCCAAATAAACTAATCTTTAAGAAATAATCTTGGCAGATCTGTCTCACCATGAAAACACACGTTGCTTAAGAGACAGATGGGTCTGGTTCTCTCAACTTCAAATTCCTAACTTTAACAGAATACCCCGGCCCAGAGGAGGCAGGCTTCAAAGTATGATGAGTCAGTACATGATTTATTCCTCTACAACATAAGCCCCTTAAAAATTCCCAGTGCTGCAGAAATGGTTTCTAGTGAAGAACATGCTGGATAATAATCATAAAACAAAAAGTTCAATAAAATGATTCTAGAACATTTTTCCTCTTGGAGGGTAAAGCAAAGGCTAAAGTGGGAGTAGATGGGGAAGAGATCTATAACATAAACTTGCATTACATATACAGTTAGATCTTATCTAGCAAGCAATCAACTGGAATTCAGGCAAGTTTAACACTAATAAAAATATTTGCATGTTTTTCAAATTGCTTCACCAATCTCTTTTCATTTAAATGTGCCCCTGAGTATATTACTAAATGTGTTAAATGTGTCACCCATTGCAAAATGTATAATAATGAAGAATTAGCTAATGAATCACTTGAATGTCCTTATTAATTTTATAGCCTCATTGCCTGGAACAGAATCATTAGCTCTTATCAATGCCATGGGAGAAATCCAAGAAGACATTGAGTAAAGATTCCCATTCCTCATCACTTTAAAATGTACTCACTTTTATCCTTTCCTTAACACAACTTACATGTTAAAATTTTTGCTCACAGATACAGGGAGCTTTAGTTGTGTTTTTGTAGATTCCTTTTTGACTAAACTTTAATATCTGATCTTAACTTTAAGAGGCATTTTGTTTTATAGTTAAATAAATTCCTGTTCTCTGTTAATCATCTTTTTTTGGCCGTGAGGTGTAGGTGACTGAATGTGAAACATTCTTTTTCAAACTCAAATTGAAAACAGGATGTTCCACTTGTTTATACTATGTAGACATGAAAATATGTGATTTTTTTCCTTTCCGTTCCAGAAAGCCCACTCCCTTCACTTCCAAACTCTAATTTTTTTCACTCTAAACATTTATCAGGTTTTATCTTGTGCATATATTTCCATATTTCTAAGGTTTTAAACCTGTTTTATTACTGTAACCATTACTATTTTGTAAGAACTTTGCCAGGAGTAGAGAAGATATACACAAGAATAAATATTTCCTGTGGCTTCCAAAATCTTACAGTCCAGTAGGAGAAAGGGAACGGTAGGTAACAATCTCCTACTATGTCAAGCAGTAGTAACATCTGTTCTGTGGAGGTAAAACTTCTATTTGGCTTAGCTGTGGAGAATAGTGGGATACACTTTTGAGAATTGTGAATATTAAGGGGGGAAACATCACTGCCATGCTAAGTCAGTTTGCCAGAACTTCACTATAGCCCTACTGCTTTGAAGCCCAGAGTAATAGTCTTGGTTTGCTACCCTTAGAAGTACTGACCTCAGGGTCTGAGACATTGGTGAGAATGAGGAGGCACAATGGAGGCAGGCTGGAGCAGCTGCCATAACCAGCTTAAACTTGCCAGCCAGAAGAATAAGCAAAAGCAGAGAAACTTAGTCAAGGTAAAGCCCTGGAGATAGAGGGCTTCCTGCTGCTGTTCACAATCAGAGGGAGTTGGAGACTACGCCACAGAAGCAGAAAAAGGGCAACCAGGGCAAGGAGGAAGCCAAGTCATTTTGTGGCCTCATGTCCAACCAACTCTCCCTCCCTTTTGCCTGTGTGTCCTGAGGCAGCTCTACCAGGCTTCCTTCTGCAGTGTTCACAGGTTCTAACCCAACAGGCTTCCCTTTGCCCTGTGTCTGCATTGGGTCCCTTTTGTGCTTCCTTCTCTTCCACCTGGGTATTCTCTCTCATCCTGTGCCACTCTGTGGGTGAGGGGGGTTTATTGTTTGTTCCTCCTCCTAGTGATTATTATTCCTGTGGGTCATGCATCAGCTTTATTTAGAAAAATACTGACCACAATGAAAGATAATAAGGAACCAGTCTGAGCTCGGTGAATCTGGGCCTGGGAATCCATTCTTATAAATCATAATTCTCCTGTTTATGGCAATGTGTTAAAAGGATGTGCTTCCAAAAATCCAGTCTCTTTGGAGAAAAAGTAACTTTAATTCATCTGAAAAGGAACATAATAATGGGAAAGCACCTGAAAGTACGAATACAGTAGAAAAAATGAAAGAGACATTGAATTAAAACAACGGGGGTTTAAATAATTAATTTTGCATTATATGTAAATTTAGGCAAAAGAGATACATAACATTAAAACTAAGAGGCTTCCACAGCCTTCACTGAAACATCCTCCTCAACATCACTTGTTTTCCTGCTAAGATTTAACTCTCACAATTTGGAGAGAACTCTATTCTCTATCACATCTGAGGATTACAAGAAACTGCCGCAAAAACACAGATCCAAACAGCACCATTTCTCCCAAGGGAATGTTTTACTCAGTTGTTAAGTGTTCTCACTGGACATCTTTGCGAAAGTCCTGAAACATATTTTATCTGCCCCCTTCCTATTTTCCTACAGAAACAAAATTAATTGTTCCCTCAATAGCAGTTCCCTTGCCCCTTTTAAAACTTTGTGAGGGAATTGTGGCTTTGTGCAAATTATTTTCATTCCTTTAACATCTATTATGAAAGAGTCTGTTTAATGTATTCATTGAAAGAATTATTTAAGCTCCAATTCAGCCCTTCCTTATTGCCAGGGATAAAAGAAACAAAAGGTGACTTGCACTTGAGAATTTGCAGCATGAAGTGTCTGTTAAATAAAACAAGCAGCCACCAACATCTTCACCAGGCAGCAGGCAAGAAAGGGGACCCATGCACACGCCTACACTTGACCCCTGTGGCTCTGACAAGGGGAGGATCCCAATACAATTCAGACAAAAACCATGGCTGAAAAAATACAAAGCACACCACGGCTCTGAGATTTGCTACTAAGCAACATTGCCCTGCTTCCCAGCCCCTAGGCACAACCACCACACATGGAGTGATGTGGAAGTTAATGACTGTGGGAAAGGAAGATGTACTGAGGATGGAGAGAAGCGGTAGCGTTTCTTATCAAAAAATCCTCAATTAGAGCCAATTGACCCAAGCTTTTAAATAAATGCTAATTGAAAAAGGACAAAATTGTTCTAGAGACCCTGTGGCATTCCTGTAAGCACAACCCTTACAGGGAACATGCCCACTGAAGTCTTATAAAGTTATGAGCATGCCCAGATATCAACAGGGAGCTGTATAGCAAACTGACTCCAATTCTACTTTGTCTAGGCTCAATGCTACCCAGGTAAGGTTGCACTGAAATTGCTATCTATGCTGACACCTTTGTTTCAGCTGATATTTGCTGAAGTCTTCTTTCATTTCAAAATCCCAACTAATACTTCACATAAGAGAAGTCTTTGGTAAATTCACAGATATGAAAATTTCAAAATTTTGACTCCAAAATAAACTTATCCTTTAGTTCATTTTTCCATGAACTTCTAAAATACTTTCATGCTAGCTCATTTACACTTCAAAGCATACAAAACATTGGGCATTACTCACCCAATTTCATAGTCTAGAAAACTAAATACACAATAATACTAGGGTAACGAATGACTGGCCCAACGTTTGAACTCATGTGTATGTCATTCCAATATTTCAAAGTTTTCAACACTTTTTTTTGTGGTAGATTCCTGCTAAAAGCCCTCTCCAATGCAGAGAGCTAGAATAGTGTATTAAATAAATGTAGGACTTCCTAGTCTTACATGTTAGCTCTGCTCCTTCTGACTGTGGAATTTTGGCAAATTCCTTAACTTCTATGTGGCTCAGTCTCTTTCAATACACCTGGTAATATGATGTTATGAGGCTGGTATGAGTGTAAAATATGAAGCTATTTGAGAAATAGGAAACTTGGCCTGTAAAAGTCACTCATCAAATATTTACTGTTAGTGTTTACCTTATGAAAATCCGAGAAAGAAGGGACATGTCCTAACAAAGCACAGGAAATCACATCTGACATTCGTGGTTTTATGAGATGGATGCACAACTTACCACACACAAGCACAGATTTTTACTGAGAAAGTGGGTACGGTTCCAGCATAAGCTCTTAGTGCTGTCATCTCATGGCTTTTAAAGTTTGATGGTTCTGAGCTGTGCTTGTGGACAGAGCCAATCAATTTGGAGTCACTCAATCATCTTGCCAATTTTTTAATGTTGTTTTTAAAACATCTGTTAGTCAAGAATTATTATACAAGTGGTGAAGACGAGTGCCTGGGAACAACAGGTTAAGTAACTTGCTCAGAGGTTAAATCAATAGTTAGACTAAACACAACCCATAATTTCCAATTCTCAATACGTCCCTCTTCCCCTTGAGTCATACTCTTCATTTGACTGAATTCCTGGCTATGTTTGAGAGTAGTCCTTCACTCTTAAAATCATGGGGGATAAATACCATTTCCAGAAGATTATACCTGTTATTTCAGAGAGGCAAGATGAACCAAAAGCAGTTCATAGCACTTTGTGTTTATCTCCAATAAGATAAATATTCATACAGCCTTACAAATACTGCCAAATCGGTTTTTGTGAGCACTCACTTTCCTTCCATAATTTCCAGCAAGTTATGATTTAAAATTTCCCAATGCACATGCTAGAGGATCTGACCTGATTTTTAGAGTCATACTGAGATAAAATATTATAACCGGGAGACTTGGTCATTCATGCATGTCTGAATAATGGCATGGTTGGTTTCGTTAGCCTCAAGTATGGCAGAAATGAACCGTAGCAGTCCGTCATAATGGGGACTGACCTGAATCATAACAGAACACTGTAATTCCAGTTTTGGTCTGGAACAGGGAGAATCACATCCTATGTCACTGCGATAGCAAGGTTTCACCTGAGGATCATCAAGTTGGTAGCACCCATCCCTCAAAACATTATGAATAAATTATTCCAGTTCCTTTTTCATAGATGATATAATACAAATGAATTATTCTATAGACAGGATTTAGATTTTCAGACAAATTTCAGCTTAGACTAAAGGTCCAACTTCCTCACTCAAGCGTAACTCTCAATTTATCAGACTCTTGGAATATTTGTCCTCCCACAGCCCAAGGACATATTATTTTCTTGTCTCACTGAGAATTTGCCCATATAGAAATGTTACATCATTTCCCCACATGTGCACAAAAGGTTTGTGGGAATGAAGCATCAGGCCAAATCACTATTTAAAACAGTAAGTCCTTTCTCACGCAATTGAAAGGGTTGATGACAGAGATTCATGGGGGTGTTTAATGTGTAGGAGATATCATCAGGCAGCTGTCATGGCAATTTTCCAATATTGGCATGGTAAAGTTGTTCTTATGAAGTTAAGTAAGTGGAAATTCTGCAAAAAAAACAGGCTTCCAACGTGGACAAGGAAGTCCACATGGAGGAGGCACTGGGCAACATCAGTTTGGCCCCACCTGTGAAACTGCATGGCTGAACAGCACTGTGTTTGATGCCCCTAGCAAATTTCATGGACTGAAATAAGAGATCTCTTCTTCTATCTGTGGGCCTGTTCTGTTTTAGTTGCTTTAATGTTGGGACCAGCCCTGGCTTGATATCGAATGGTCATTCTCCATCCCTGGGCTCTGGAGCAGTTGGGAAGCTGGATATGGCTTCTCCCCTTATCCCTGCTCATCCCACTCTGATCAACTATGTTAATATTATCTAAAATTAGAAATAAAAAGTAATGCAGTTGGGGTCCATGTCTCTGTGTTTTATGAAGCTGGGCTAGTAGTCTGAGCTCTGTTTTTATAAAGCCTTATTTTCCAGCTTTTAAAGCCAACTTTTCATAATACTATCCCTTACCTTTAACTAGACTGACAGTAATTAGGGCTGTAATACACCTTGTGATGGAAGGAGGTTTATTCCAGCTCATACTTTTGGAGGGTTGATGTCCAAGGTTTAGCAGACCTCCTTGATTCAATCATCTAACGAAGCCATAACATGGAAATGGCAGAACATGTGCAGTGGAATGAGCACTTACAAGGCTGGGAAACACAGAGAGTGGAGAAGCACAACTCAGCTCTAATAATCAATCCTTTTAAGAGAAGTACCTTCCAACAGCATGCCTCCAATGTAAAAACCTCCTAGTAGGCAAACCTCCCCAACATAACTGGGAAAAATTTTTACTATCTCAGTACCATCAACCTATGACCCAGTAATTTATCCATGAGCATGATCCTGGAAGACACATTCTGTTCAAAAAATATTACCAACCAAGTGCTCCCTGGCTGAAAGGCACTACTGCCCCAGGGACCATGGTCTTCCAGACATGGGGAACCTACACCCTCTTTAGCTTCTCACTTACCTCATCTTATTATTAAGTTCTCTGAGCTGGGGATCAGTAAGTGAAACATAGCCACTTGTGAGTTTCATGCTACCAGTATTTAAGCCCAATGCTCGACCTAAAACAGGCACTCTATAAAAGTTTCTGAATTTCTAAATACAATACCATCTTAGTTTCAAGATGTTGACTTCAGTGATAGGTACAAATAAATAAGGAATCATACTTGCTCACTTTTTTTATGAGTTCAGCATATACCAATTGGACACAGAAATGAACAGATGAATTAAGTGGTTACATGGAATTCTGCCTCTCTCTAATCATGTTCCAAATACTGTACATTTGAGCTGTTCTATTATATTAACTGCTCTGGGAGTTTTCTTCCCCATTATTGTTTTTGTGATAATTTCTTAATGATGTGTAAATAATAGCTAACATACCAGGACAGAAACAGCTATCATTTGAAAGTCCTGGTCACTAGGTGATTCCATGGCTGGCATCTAGGAATTCGGACGATCGGAATGTTCCCGCCATTCCCCACAGAGTGGTTTACTGTGCTGCAATGGTTTGGCAAACAACATGATTTATGTGGAACACCTGCCTTCTTTTAGAGGTCCAGAATTTTATTATGTGGTGGGCAAAGAGTGTCCACGTGTCTAGTCTCCATGATAAATTCTTTGGCACTGAATCTCCAGACAGCATTTCACACAAGGTCTTTTAAGTTGTTGTTGGAGGAATTTATCTCACCTTGTGTTTACTCTGTTAGGAAAAGGATTCTTGGAAGCTTACTCCTGGTTGCCTCTGGACTTTTCCCAAACACCCATTCCCTTGCTCATTGACTTTGTACCATAACTATGAAGTGACTACACACTGAATCCTGTGAGACCCAGCAAAACATTGAAGTTGAGGGTCATCTTTGGGACCCCCAGCACATTATAAAAGGTTTCCTAAATCCAAGAAACTTTTTTTCATGTTTTGGCTATACATGTCCTAGATGGTTTACCATTCATATTTTGTGTTTTTGTCATTTTTCAAATAAACTCTAACATCTCTACTAGATCATGAAATTAGTTAAGAGTAGGCTAAGACAGGATCAGCCTTATATCGCTTAGTGCCATGCCTTATAAATCAGCTACACATAGCAAATAGGTGATACACGAATGAATGCCAGCTAGGCATTCATCTAAATTCAAGTACCTGAATCATGATATGACACACTCTTAAAATATTAAATTTGTTTGAATGTAAGATCATTGACATCTCCTAAAATTCCAGAACTCCAAAACTTGATGAGACTCCAGAGATAGTGGAAGATACAGACTTTAGTTATTGGTTAAAAAGTTTCCTTGTAAGAGATAACAGTGTAGAAACCATGTCTCCAGGTCCTTGTTATCATTCATGTGATGCTGTGCATACACACATATGCACAGTCACTTAAATATACAGCATATTTATGGGGATATACAAAAAGTTCTTAACTATGGTATAATTCACGTAAGAGAGTGTTAGATCTAGGCCTTGACATTTCAATGACCCAGTACAAAATCTACTTGAAGGTAATGAGGATGCTAACAAGGGCACAATATCATGCTCTATTTTTCCTTTGTTCCTTCGGATTCCTGGAGCTGGCTTGCTATATCTGTGCAGACTTCCATTTTCACCTAGTTAAAAGGTGAAACATTTTTATGTGAGAACACATTATTTCAAAGGCTGTCTTCCACTGGTAGAACACCATGACCCAAACCACGGTTAGTACATGGAACTCCATGATACTCATGGAAAAATAAATTGAAAAATAAGCTTATTTAGGAGCAAAATATGCAAGTATATTCTTTTTTCATGATAGGTACTTATAGTACAAACTTTAAAAAATTCTCATATGCACAAATTTCAAAAATTTTGCATCAAAAATTTCTTTCAGTTCTACTTTTCCAAGAGTTTTCGTTTTTCATTTTTAAAATTTAACAGACATTTGTTAAACGTTTACTACATGTCAGGTGCCAAAACTGATAAAACACGAATGTAATCTAATATTTTCTCCCTAAGAATTCACAGACTAACCACATGAATAAAAATTCGTGGAATTCTTGTGTTACACGAGGCACTATGCAGTCTGTCTGTTTTTTTTTCTTAGTAACTACTTTCTATTTTCTTATTTTTTTGCTTGGTATAAATAAATTCTTATTATTTTATGAATTAGAGTTCCATAGGCTCTAGGATTTCCCTACCCCCCCCCTTGAAATCTCCTTCCTCCTACTGACTCCGTCCCCACCCCGATCTTATTACAATAGTATAGTCCTTCACAAATAGTCACAAGTCCATCATTTTTCTGTTTAATTGTATTCTGGCATTGTAAGTATGGACAATAACAGAGAATCCAGCATCTTATTTCCACGATACATCCAACAGTTTTCTTGGGAGTCTAACTTTGATATGCAGTAGACATGCGTACTGCATTGCATCTTTACATCTGAATATGGCAGTCCCTATTACACAGTTATTATACATACTGTTAAATGAAAACCCATAACACAATCAACACAGGGAGAAAAATACGAAATTTACAACAACATGAAGTAACACGCTACTGAACCATCAATGTGTCACTGAAGAAATGAAAATCAAAAAACTTCTTGAAGAAAATTCTTCTTGAAGAAAAACAATATCAATCCCAATGAGACATAGCACAAACTGTATCGAAAGGGCTACTGATCTTATATTTTGCATGAAGGTTGCCTTTTATCAGAGAGAATATATGATATTTGTCCTTTTGGGTTGACTTATTTCACTGAGCAAATGGTCTCTAGTTGGGACCATTTTGTTGCAAATTGTAGAATTTCATTCTTTTTAATGGCTGAGTAGTATTCCATGTTCCTGCATTGGCAGGATCAAAATCATCAAAATGTCCAGAAAATTCTATAACTGTGATAATTACAATTATACGACTCTTCTAATTTTAACACTTACTACCTCATTTCATTTTATAATTTTCACCATATCATCATGAGGTGTATTTTATTCCTCTAACAGATGAGGAGATGAATCACTGAAGGCATATGTTACTTACCTAAAAATCATAAAGCTAGCAAAAGGCATAGTGGGGACTCAAACCCAACTGAAAATACACAGCAAGGGCAGGTGTCTGGTGGGGCAGTGAACACACTGCTGAAGACACCCACATTTCCTATTGGAGTGCCTGGAGAGAATTCGTCCTTGTCTTCTCATCTACCTTCCTTTATTGAGCATGCTGGGAGGCAGCACATAATAGTTCAATAACTTCTGTCCCTGTCATCCATGTGGGAGATCTGGCTCTCAACTTTGGTTCGGTTTGGCTCCAGTTGTCACAGATAACTGAAGAAAGAACCAGCAGATGGAAAAAGACTTCTGTGTCCATTTGCTTGCTTCTCTGCCTATATCTGTACCTTTTTTAATGAAATAGAAACAAAAACCTCAAAGTATTGCATGTCAAGACTATATTTCGGGCCCAACGGCGTGGCCTAGCAGCTAAAGTCCTCGCCTTGAACACCGCGGGATCCCATATGGGCGCCGGTCCTAATCCCGGCAGCTCCATTTCCCATCCAGCTCCCTGCTTGTGGCCTGGGAAAGCAGTCAAGGATGGCCCAAAGCTTGGGGACCCTGCACCCGTGTGGGAAACCTGGAAGAGGTTCCTGGTCCCGGCATCGGATTGGCGCGGACCGGCCCGTTGCGGCTCACTTGGGGAGTGAATCATCAGACAAAAGATCTTCCTCTCTCTCTCTCCTCGTCTCTGTATATCTGACTTTGCAATAAAAATAAAATAAATCTTTTAAAAAAAAAGACTATTTCTTGGTTCAACTGTATCCTAAAAAGATTCCTACCTCTGGAGACTTCTCCCCTAACTACATAATTCCCTTGAGTTTCAGAAAAAATACCTTATGTTCTCTCTGATATAAGGCAAACACCATGCAAAATATAAAACAAACATGCATATATTCTCATAGATGAGATGTGTAACAGTGACTATATAATGGTGACTAGCATACCAGAAAGACACATTACAGTAAGCATCTCTATTCTCAAACAAAAGGAGGACTCCGATTAAACTGCTAAATATGCCTTGACAATAGCATACTAGACTATATCATTGTCTACACCTGTACACTAAATAGCAGAATGTTGAACTTAGGACTATTGCTGAAGACCATACAATTATAATAATATGGGGAAAAATAAGGGGGTAGTGTGTTGGAAGGATGAATCCCTGTGCCTGTTTAACTGTGTTGTAAAAATAATAATTAAAAAAGACAAAGGCACCTATCTCTTCTCACATTTGGAAGATTTTATTGTTCTCTATCCATGGAATTCCTAGCATCCATGAATAACCAGCTTTAAAATAGAAATTCTGGTTACTTAAAGAGCTATAATTATTAAATAGATAGTGAAACAAAACACAGAACTCTACAACCATGGCATTCCATCATTTCAGGTGGGAATTCCTTATAATTATTTTTTCTTCTACAGAGTTTTATTTTATACATTGTTTTAACTTTCTCCAAAGTCATTATATAAATCCCAGTAGAAAAATTCATCTATGGCAGAGCCAATAAAATGCTTTCTTAAAAATTCCATCACCCACTTTATTACTGAAAGGCAACTACAGAAAGACTAACTTGTTACAAGATTTAAGTTTGACCCCTGGGACTAATGGAGCCTGGGCTTTTAATATTAGTCTATCAGCATTTAGTTAATGTTTTTAAGATCCCCATTATTTCCTGAAGATGCACACTGAAAGTTAAGGCTTTCATCAGTCCCAAGTTAGCCTGAGTAAAACTACAAAAATTGTATTGCTCTTTCTGTAACTATTACAGACATGTCAACGATATGAAGATCTTCTAACAACAAAAAAACTAGAATTAGAGTGAACATCTCTAGCTACAAGATATTTCTGCTCAGAAACTTAGGCTACTACCATTTCATGAACCACACTAGAAATTTCAGTCTCATCTATGACTACACATCATTGAACCTGTCATCCTTTTCTGCTAATGTTTTTCTCCAATGTCTTGATTCAACCCAGTCCTTCCCATCCTTGTTCATTCAGTCACCCTGCCTTGGTTCAGGCCTAGTACTATTTTAGCTGGAATGAAGTTTCACCTCTGACCAATGATCATCCTACCAATCACACATACTTTAAGCTCTTCCCCTACTTCAGTTACAATGATTCTCTTCAACTACAATCCACCACAATGCCTTGTTTCAATGTTAATAGCAGAACATAACTGGTAAAACAGACATAGCAGGCAATGCTACTGCCTACAATGCTAGTAGCTCATATGGACACAAGTTTGTGCAGCTGTTCCACTTCTGATCCAACTACCTACCAATGGTCCTTGAAAGACAGAAGGTAGCCCACATGCTTCTGGGTCCACCTGGCAGACGCAGAAGAAATTTCTGGCTTTTGGCTTTACCCAGGCCAGCCCACAGCCACTGTAGCCATTTGGAAAATGAAACAGCCAATGGAAGATCTTTCTGTAACTCTTCCAAATAAATAAAAATCTTTTAAATAAGTCAACAGTTGCTGATTACCTACAAGTTTACATGCTTTTCCATTGTGCACAAGGCCAACCATACTACAACTATAAGCTGCTTACCATTATCTGGGGTCTTTCTGCTTCTCAGCCTGCGTCTCGCAGCCTCCTCTTTTTGACAAGCCATTCTTTGTGTTTTGTTTGTGGAGACCATTCCAAGTTCTAAGTAAATATTAGACTCTGCATTCTCCTGTGCCCTAATGGTGTAACTGATTGACTTGGTTAAATCTATGTGCATTGCCTTTGCATTCCAGCTTATGTTTCCATACTTTTCTTCTCTAACATACTACAATGTCAGGAGCTTTTCATAGTTATACCAAAGCTCCAACTACATACTTAAATACTTTGGATAGATAGTGTTTTTAGGAAACATTTTCTACTTGCCAAATGCGCTTTCTTTACCTTTACTACATAATCTGGTGGCTCTCAAATACTACAACAGTAGGAGCTGGTTTTGTGGCCAGCACTTTATCAAAAGTGCCACTTTTGATGCTAGCAACCCTATCAGAGTACCAGTTTCAGTGCTCATATTTCACTCCAGCTTCAGTCTAGCCTAACTCTGGCTGTTGCAGTGATCTCAGGAATGAACCAGAAGATGACAGGTATCACTTTCCAATACTTCCCCTGCTACTCTCCCTTTCCCATCACTCTCCCTCCCTCTCCCTCCCTGTCTGTCTCTCTCTCTCTCTCCTGCCATCCAAATAATCTTCTTTCAACAAATGCCATATTGATTGCCCCCTAGAACCATCTGGAAGCAATTAGAAAACTAATTTCTAAACCATACCTCTAACATAACCTTGTTCATCAGATTCACTGAGGGTATTCCTTGAAAATTTTTACTTATAATTTTCTTCCTACACAATGGTGATGTGTAGCCAAGTTTAGGAATCTTGTCATTTACTTAACTTACTGATTCAAGGAAATGCTCTTCCCACATTTTCTCTTCCCAGATCAGTATTACCATGACAGAGTAAGGCAGTCTGGGGTATGGCCCAGGGAACAACAGAATTTGAATCCTGGCTCCATACATCTAAGCACATGACCCTTGGCAAATCAACCAACTATTCTCTACCTTGTACTCCTCATATTAAGTGGGAAAAAACGCTACAGTACTCAGGGAACTATTTGTGGGAGTTGCAAGTGAAGCACTCTAGATAGACCCTTGGTATAGTAGTTGTTGCTTAGAGGGCATTGCTTCAGTGTGAGCTGTGATGGTGAAGCTGGCCCTTCATTCAAAAAACATCAGCTCAAATCCATTGTTAAAGAAAAGACAAATGTTTGAACAGTGCAATATCCTGTGGGAAAATACAGTGACCCCATTCGAAAGTACTGTATTATCATACTTTGCAAATAACCTTTCGGTAATCTGATTTAGGATAAAGTGTAATCCTCTTTTGTGGTTTATTTCCAGATCTGCTTTTCCTATTGAGTGCCCAAGAGCACTCTTAATGGTTGGTCATCAACAAATTTTTTAGAGACATCTTAAGTGATATACAGCATATACATTTATGTGTATGTATATATATATGTTATGACATGCAGATATGATACACACTTATACCCTCAATCTAAATATATAAAAAAACATCGGATTTTGACATATTAGGCAACTGGATATGGTAACTATCCACTGTTGTGTTGTATTGAAAAAATTTTTCACATACATGTCAATATATACATAAACCACATATATGTATTAAAGGGACTTCACATTTTTTAGTTTCTGGACTTTCACTGTATGATAACTGGTTTCATAATTGTGCCATCAATCTTATTAGGGCTGTACTGTTTCAGACTTTACAATTGACTTGAATACACAGTATTCTTGGCGTGCTCATTTACAATTCAACTGTGATCTATTACCATACTCTATATAGTATTTTTCTCAATTAATAGAACAGACTCCATATTTTGTATCATCCTTTCGGGTCACTGAAACTCAATTGTTTATAATCAACAATAATGAAAATCACATCTAACCAAACAATAGAACATAAACTATATCCCAGGTTAAGACAATGTGTCACCATGTAAATAAACAGTCAGGAACATTACATTTTCTTCTGTGGTCTGAGAAACCATTATTATTTCCTCTATGGAATCTTAGTGCAATTTGGCATTTACACGCCATGCCTTTCAGTTATTGGAGTTTCAGACCAGGGCATGTATAGCTACCTTGTTTTGTTTTTGTTTTCGTTTTTTCCCCAACAAGGCTTGTTCTATTTCTTAACGGCTTTCTTGTCACTGATGGAAAGGAAATGTGTGTCTCCTCAACAAATCCTTTCATTCTGTTTACTGTATAAAAGATCAAAGCATCATTTCAAATACTAGGGTTTTATTTCTTTCATGTATTTCCCTATATTTCATAATAAATCTAATATGTCTACAGCTGTTTAAGAAAAAGGCAACCACACCCACTGGTAGGTTTTGAGTAAACAGTGCTTCTTCAGTGTAAAATATGTGCTTAACTTAAATGCCTAGAGCTATTAGAAGATTTGATGATTACCGTTTAACTCACCTCAACAAATTATGTAATCATACTTTTTTTTACTGGATATTAGAGACATTATACTCTTCAGGCCTTTTTCCTGCAATAAACTTGATTTCAGCTCTCATCTCACAATTTGTCAATAGCAAAAATTGAATCTGAAGCCATGATAGCATAATGGCTATACTTCCAGGATGTCCGCTTAATGTTAGTAAAAATCAAATGGTACTGATGATACACACCAACAAACTATTTGTCCCTGTTCTAATAATAACATACTGAATATACTTGTTAGTTTTTGCATGCAGAGCATCCGCAAATCTTTACCTAAAACCTTTCAAGTTACAGACTTATTTCCATTCACAGTGAATACTTACTTCCATATACGAAGCTCCTATTAAATGTCTAGCCAAATTAGGCTTTCCCAGTTTTAATTTAACAGACTTTATTTCAAGTAATAGCTTACATATGTAGGTTACTTAGACTTATACATATCATTTCATTCCTTAATATTCAACAATATTGTGGCTGTAATTTTGATTTCTCTGTCACCTTTCAAAATACCAGCCTTCCTATTCTGAAATAATGAATAAGAAGTAATACATTTTCCAAATTAGATCCAGAGATCTACAAAATTACATCATGGCTAAAGCTATGATCTCAATTCTAGTGCTTATTAGAGTGACTTAGAGTTGTTTTACTTGCCTGACATTTCAGATTATAGGTAGCTTTTAGTCTACTCTCATAACTTCTCTCTCCTTCTCTGTATATAAATATAAATATAAATATAAACAAACATTCAGAGTCACCAGTAATTACAGTCTACAACCAGGATTACGAATGCTAAATTAAGTTTGGATTTGGAAGCCACAGGAACCTGAGTTCGAATGCAGGCTACACCATTTTTTAGATGTGTGATCTTGAATATATTCTATTACTTCTGTGCAATGGAATCCAGAGGTTAAGGACTGAGGCTAAAAATCAGTAATTTTTAATAGCAACCAAGTGATTTTATTGTGCAAGAAAAGGATTGAAAATCATTACTCTGATACTTAGATGTCAGATTTGTAAAATATACAGAAATGAAATACTTTATAGTCAGTGTTAATCCAGATTTTGGCCCATACTTGTTGTTGTTAGGGTAGGGTATGGAGATGGAGCAGTGTCGAGATGTAGGTTTGGCATTGGGAGCCATAGTCAAGCTGGCTGAGGTGGCCCCTCACTTCTGATCTTACTACCTCAATATATGTGTTCGGGCAGCAGACTTACTTAGGCCAGAATAAAATATTAAGTCCAGCTCCATAATTCTAGCAGTCTGAAAACTATTTATGCCATCCTGGTCAACTTCCTGATTGTTTCTGAATCTCAGAGGGATGTAAATATGTAAATTAATGCCATAATTTCTTCTGTTAAGATGCTAGAGCACTGTCTGATAGAATAGAAAATCTGCAACAAAACAAAAAATTAGACCAAAATTATGGGTATATGGGCAAAATGTGACAAAGTTTCTTGTGATCATTTCTAAGCATAGAGTAAAAGCAAAAAGGAAATCAATGTGACAGATGTCGAGTTAGGGAGTACAGAGTACAAGAAGGAATCCAGAATATTAGTGATATAATCTGGCAGTAGTTGATCAACAGTCTGGTGACTACCTGGTTTATCTAATTGGGGGCTATGGTTGCCTTATGTCATCTGTCAAATAAAGCCTGTGATGGATGATCTGAAAAGTCCATTTTGCTCCATTTGATCCTTTACATGCCAAGTAAGAGAAGATGGGAACATATTGTTTAGTGGGTAAAGCTTCAAAGATGATGGAAAACTTCAATTGACGCATAGTGGAGATGGTTTTACACACAATGAAAATGTGCTTAAGGCCAGTGAAAGTTTCATTGTGTGTAAATATCTCAACATACATATACAAGCAATAAGAAGCATTTCAAAACAAAGATATGATGGTTTCAAAACTAAAATGTCAGGTGACTTATTGAACACAGGTGATAAAGGACAGGGATTGTTCAAGTTAAACTTTATAGACTTCTTACAGGTAACTGGTTATAGCAGTATTGGAGAACATGGGGAAAGGCCGGAAGTCATGTATGGTGGCAGAGATGAAGATGGCTGATGATTTCAGGGCTGGAAATAGCATATGGGAAAATGAGTTTTGGTAGCAGTCAGAAGGGATTCCACAAATTCAGGAATGATTGGTGATGCGACAAATTGAAATTCCAGAGTTGGATGCTGAGATTTTCTCCCTGAAAAAACAGTCACCCAGTCCCTCCTGTTCTTTTTTCAGATGAAAAAATCAAGTATTAAGGAAGCCAAGTGGCTCATTCGATGTCACCCAGAGAGTGAAATCTGATTCCTATAACCCAACCTAGTTGACCTTTCTAATTTTTAAAGATCTATCAACAAGATTTGGTCAGTATATAGAATCACTGGAAAGGCAGGAGTAAGAAAAGACAAGATGGCAGTTACTATAGAGAATTCTCTACACAGCTACTTAGAGTTCAGTGAAAAATTAGATAAGCTAGCATTCAAGAACAACTAGTGAGGCTGGTATTGTGACACCTTCATTAAGCTGCCATTCGGAACACCTGCACCCCAAATGGCAGTGTAAGCCCTGCCTTCCATTTCTGACCCAGCTTCCTTCCAAAGCACAGCCTGGAGGGAGGAGGGCAACAGATGATAGCTCAAGTACTTGGGGTCCCTGCCAAACACATGGAAAACCTGGATGGATTTCCTGACTCCCGGTTTTGGTCTGGCCCAGACCTAATGTAGCAGGCATGTAAGGTTTAAATCAGGGAGTGCAAGGTGCATCTGTGTGTCTCTTTCTTCTCACTTTCGTTGTCTTTCAGATAACTACCTTAAAAAGCGAATGGCTTTGGAAGTTTAACGTGGAAGCTCAGAAAAAGCCTCCTACCTTTTATCAGTTGAGACAACGTTGTCATCACACAAGCTTGACCTCCTCTCTGAAACTTTCACAAAGAATGGTCCTGCCCTGGGTTTGGGTTCTCAACTCACGGCCTGTACTTCAGGAATGTCATAGTCATTTTCCTGGAGATGTCAGTTTTACTTAAAAAATATTTTTCAAGACAAACTTCTCATAGAAGTGGTATAATTTAGGGTTTTGTTCCCAGACAAACCCCAAGTCTTAGTGGCTCACAGGCACTGACTTCAGCTTTAGGTGTTGTAGAAAGAGCACAAGATTTAGAGCCAAGTGGAGACTTTCTTAAGACTGCAGCTCATACTCCATTTCTAAGGCATTTTCTAGTTCTCTGATTGGTTACACCTTGGGGAAGTTTGGTTTTTCTGGCTTTGTAATATGATTTGGAGGTTTCCAGCCCACCCAGGTTTTAGTTTCCAATGGAACTAAATGAAACCACTAGCCAGGAATGGCAACTACTTTTCAAGAGTCCAGAAAAGTGGCTGATGGATACTTCTTTTGCCAAACCATAGGTGGACTGCCATTTTTTTGTGCTCTCTGTTCATGTTTTAAAGTTGTGGTTGAGAAATTGATTGCTCACTGTGTCCTCAGGGACTTGGAGGAGACAACTGTCTCTTGGAAGAAAAATGCTTCTTGTGTCTGGTGGTAAAGCAGTGTTTTTTATTATTGCTGTGCTTTGAAAATGCTCAAAATACTTTTTGTGATGCATTTTCCTGGCCATCTAGAATACTTAATACCTTAAAAAACTATCCAGAAGTGCATGGCAAATGTGTATATGTAACTAGCCAAACAGAAGAAATGTTATTATGACAAGTAGCTAGAAGGATGAAGGAGGTAAAAGCTGCTATATATATATATATATATATATATATATATATATATATATTATATATTATATATTATATATATATAATATTATATATAATTTCAGATCTCCCTGTAATATTTCCTTTCTCCACTTCAAGAGATAACTTGATTTTAATACTTTCCTGTACAGAGTTGCATAGTGGGCATAGTGCCTCCTCTTTTTCCAGAAGGCAATGTTAGGTAAAGATATGCCCAAGGAAGCTGGCAGATCAAGCACAGGGAAAAGCTGCAGTTACTGAGATGGCAAGAAGTTAGCAGTAAGCTTGAAGCTTGAAATCCTATACTCCCCTTCACCGCCCCCCCAAGCACCTTCAACGTAAGCTCAGGAATGCTGTCTCTCACAGATTCCCACTGCATGGGATGATTGTGACTTGGCAGTGGGCATCTCAGAGAAACAAGTTGTAGACAAGGGCTAGTTCCTAGAACCATATTCTATGTAAATTTTCCCTTTCTCTTAATGTTGCTCAGAGGACAATTTTTTGACTTTGGGTTCCTATTGGTTGGGTAGCATACATCAGATAATATCCCTTATCCTGGCCATTTTATGCTTCTAAATCAGAATTAATATAGTATCTCATGTTTGAAATGGAACTCAATTTTAATCTATCCTCTTTGATGTGGTGAACAAATACCCTTCAATTTTGTGGTGTGGTTTAATGTTTTATCTTCTTTTAAATATAATTAGTTTAATAAAACAGACCTTTTAAAAGCTTATGCATCCCTATGTCTTTTGCTCATGGGCCCAATTTTGGCTGTGAATTGATACAGTCAAAAGCTTTAAGCTTCATAAAAGGGATATGATTGAAAAAAAAAAGAAAAAAACAAGGAAAGAATTGAGATGAGATGAGCATACGTCTTTGGGTGTTTCTTCCAGGAAAGCTGTGTGGGAAGTCCCGCATTGGCACCAAAAAAAATCTGGAACCCTGAAAAGCCATAATCCAGCTCTGCAATATGACACATTACCTTAATAAGGAGTATACTCCAGGCAGGAACAATTGACAGTTCTTTCTAGTTCCATTAGTCCCGGATATTGAAGTTGATTCAGGAAAAAAATGGACTCCCAGGAAGCATTTTTGCATTCAAAAGCAATTTTAAGCATTTGAATATTTAATGCCACAAGAATTGTGTGCAGAAAGGAAGATACATTTAGCAGGAGGGCCTTTTCTCTCCTTTGGTAAAACTATTATGCTAGGCTGACTAGCGTTTATACTTTACCAGATGCAGATATTAAACAGATTATGCCACTGGTTAAATCGCATATTAATATGATAAACTTTTGAAATTTATTTGAATAGAAGGCACAGGTTCTTTTAAGCCTAATGTATTACAATCTGTTTAATGGAAGACTTTGCAGAGTTTTATGCTTTATATACATGCATGTAAATTATATTACTTCCTTGTCAAAGGGAATCATTTTGTATCTTAATATTCTTGAATAAGATATACAAAAACTTTCCCTGGTTACCTTCATTACTGAATGTAAGAATCACATCCTCTAACATAAATACTCATCTCTTACTGACATGCAGGGATGATGCAGACAGAGAATGGGAATTGCAAAGTTCATGAAGAGATGCATCCTTAACTGCCCTTTCATGACTGAATTGCTGAATTTCTGGCATTCTTGTGACTCTTTCTTTCATTAGGGATGGTGATTCGTGTACCACATTCAGCACTTTTGTTCAAATTGTACAAGTGAGGTCATGTCCAGCAACAGTAGCGATATCCAGAAATACTGTCATTGATAATGTATTTACAGATGCAAATAGTTGAACAGAAAAAAATGATTTAAAAAGGAATCTTCTGATTTATTACCATTTTCTGATAATACAACTATGATTTAATAGAATTCTCTCAAAATTTCACCTGCACTTGATGTTTTCTATTTCTAAAGGTCTTTCTTCTAAGGAAAACTTCTTCCTAACACAGTCTAACACAAATCACTTGACAGCTACGTGGAATGAATCATTTGGTGCACCGAAAATGTACATTGAACTCAGCAGCCATCAGACCACCTATCATCTTTCAATTAACAACATTTAAAGTGATCTGTTTGCAAATACCTCTTCCAATGGTAACACTCCAATCTCACTACACTGCAAGGCCACACCATTGACACAAACACATGAGGAAAACATAATGAGAATCCTTCCCACTCCCAATGAGAGGAAACAAGAAGAACAAGGTGCTACTTTGTTTGTTGTTTTTGCCATAAATAGAACTTTTTGAGACCTGGGAGAGATTCTAGATGCACATTTTCTGTGTCCCGTGTGCTGCCAAACTGGCACACACCTCTCCTTTCTCCCCACCCAGTCTGGGGACACTAACCTTCTCAGCGCTGACAGCGAAGATTCCTTAAGACAGGCATGACAAAATGTGGAAACTTTCAACATGCAGGATGCCAAGCATCTAAACTGGATGGATCACTTTTCAAGCCCACCAAGTCAGAGGAACATCTTGGCCTGGAGAAATGCATTCTCTTTCTCCTAAAGCGCATTTCTATGTGCAGTCACACCCCACACCTCTGCCCTACATATGCACACTCCATTTGTTTAAAACAAAATGCCCTTAATTTTTCCACACTCCTCTCCCACCCCATTCACATACACCCACACCCATTTTACATGACCCTTACATTAGACAACGCTGTCTTGGGGATGTGGTAGAGTACAATCCATCTGACTGTTCAGATAATGAAGCTCAAAGTTATTTTCTCCTGCTTGAAAAGAAAACGTCTTTTGTCACCTGTTATCTTCCTGCTAAGAGCATAGGAGTCTCTGCATGTCTAATGGCCTGACTGCCTCCACATGCTTTCTTCCTACTTGTTCAACCTACCTGGCACACACCCCTCACTGCTGTCCCATGTGTCATGCATGGTTAGCACTGAGTCCTTGGCTACAAATTGAGTGTCATTTTTATAACAATTAGGGGCCTCCCTGCTGGCCACACCACATTTTGACAGATGCACAATTTGGAAGATTTCCCTTGTCACTTTTCCTTCCCCACCCAGGTTGGCAGAATGCGCACTGGTTACGATGATGCATGTCGCCAATGACAAACTGAAATATCTTGTGTAGGAAACTCCCACTATCTTCTCACAGCACAGCTATGTGTTGCTATTTGGGTTTTCAACACAAGGCTTGAGCCAAAGCAATGGATACATTTCTCAAAATCCACTGGCAAATGAAGGTTTGTTATTTAACTGTGCAATATTTGATTTACACATGTGTGACAGTAACCAGTCTTCCTCAGTTTATGTTTTCATGTGCCAAGCTACCAATGCTTTAAGATTTCTACAACACTGAAAAACTACTGGAAATTAAAGAGCTATTGTTCTTTAAGCTCCAAATAAATCAGCTGCTTTTGTTACACAGGCATTTATTGAATGCTGGCTATAATAGCTGAGTATTCTGCTGTGTGTGGTCGATGCTATGGTTAAGCAGGGTGACAGCTGAATAATATAGTGTCAAAAAATGTGCCAAGGTGGCTTCAGAAGCATAGAGAGAGAGACTGGGTCCTAAATAAGAGAGTACTTCCAAACATTGATGAAAAAGCAGAAAAAAGTAAGTTCATTTTGGTGCACATTGCTTAAGCCAATATATGTGAGGGATATTCAAAAATTTGTGGAAAGGGTTATTATGATAGGTATGTATGGATTTAAGTTTTCCCCAATAGTTATATTTTTATTCTATTATCCCGTGAGTTTTTATAGTACCCTCTTAAAGTCTCAAGGAGTACGTCCTTATTATTATTGCACTTTTCTGAATGCATTTCATAATTAAGTGAACCCCATGTAACAGAAAATCACTGGAGTATATTGTGTAGTTAATTAAACGTAATACCATGAAACAGTGATAATCATCTCCACTTTGTAGATGAGAAAAGCTGGAGTCTAAGTGATGTGTTGGCTCTCAGGTGACACTGGGGTTTTGCTGGAGATCAAGTCAGGACAGGTATCTGTGTGGGGCTCACACACTAGGTATGCTGAGTAACTGCCCCGGGTCTTACTTTTAATAAGAGGTAGATTCAGTTTCACAACTAGGTATGGCCAACTCCAGAGCCACATTGTCAGATTTAGTATTTTGCTTTATTTGGCTTATATATTTTCAGCAGCAAATAATCAGCCATCCATTTTATAATAATCTCTAATATCAGTGTAGAGAAAAGAGGTTTCAATAAAGAAAACCCTGGCATTTATGGCCAATTAATATTGATAAAGGCATCAACATAATTACAAGGCGACAAGGACAGTCTGTTAAATGAAACATGCTTGGACAATTGAAAATTCACATGCAAAGGAACAATGTTGGAACCTCTCCCTTCTATCTTAGCAGATAGAAAATTCATTGCAAAATGGACTGAAGGATGAAATGTAAGAACTAAACCTATAAAACATTTAGAAGAAATTAGGCATAAATTTTCATTACACTAGGCAATGGTTTATTAAATAGGATACTAGAAGCACAAGGTAGCAAGACAATAAATAAATAAAAATATCTTCATGGGCCCGGCACAGTAGCCTAGTGGCTAAAATCCTCGCCTTGCATGCATTGGGATCCTAGATAGGTGCCAGTTCATGTCCTGGCTGCTCCACTTCCCACCCAGCTTCCTGCATGTGGCCTGGGAAAGAAGAAAAGGATGACCCAAACCCTCGGGACCCTACACCCACATAGGAGACTGGGAAGAAGTTCCTCCTGGCTTCAGATTGGCTCAGCTCTGGCCATTATGTCCACTTGGGTAGTGAACAAGTAGAAGGATGATATTTCTGTCTCTCCTTCCCTCTGTAAATATGACTTTAAAATAAAATAACTATTTAAAAAATAAATTTTCATTATACTTTTTTACAGTAAGAGATGAACTCCTCTAAGAATGTAAATTATTTTCTTTTTCTATCGACACCAAATTTAACAAGTGAGTCACTCCACCCTCCAACCAATTCATGAGCATAAAGTTCTACTCCCTGTTGTATGTTTAACAAGATTTTCTGGCATAAGGCACAAGGAATTTTCCCTAAAACATTCAAATAATATTAAGATAATTTAGTATCTTAAAAACCTTTGAAAGATCAATGGAATACTCGAACTTAGAAAATTAACTTCTGAATTACAAAGGAGTTAACATGTCATGCTCAATTACTTTTTAAAGTGCTTTTTGAAGAATGAGCTTAATTTTATGTACTTTCATGTGTTATTCACATACTACATCACAGATAAGACATATGCAATTGCACTTTATCAAGAGTTTTAAAATGTCTTGCATCCCTAATAAGACAAAAATCCCAAAAGTAAAATGAAATGGTTTTTAATCATAACTCTAAAAAGGTCCTATGTTTGAATGTATGGAAACTATCACTCAACAACAAAGCTGTAAAAATGAGAAAAAAAGCATTTCCTAAGTAAAGCGTACAATATTATTAAAAATTAGGAACACACCAATTAAAGCTATAAGCAGACACTGCTTTATATGCAGAATGACAAAAGAGAACAACCAGCAGTGACAACAAGCACACTGAGAAACTGGAACCTTCATACAATGCTTGTGGGAATGTTAAACTGTGTAGCCACTTTGGAAAATGATTTTCACTTTTTAAAATGTTAATTGTAAAGATTAACATGTAATTCATTTTAACATGGAATTTAATATGAAACAATTTTTATTTTAGGCATATATAGAAAAAATTTTAGAAACTACATAAAATAGAATAAGACTGGGAATGAATTAAAATACTAATTGAAGTTCTTTCTTTACTATTTTCCTTCAACATGATCACCATTTACATTTGCTATTTCTCAAATGCTTCACAGTGAGTATACACTGTTTTGCAATTAGGAAACTAGTTTAATCTATTATTCTTCTTAAAGAGTTATTCATTTATTTTTAATGGAAAGGCAGATTTACAGAGAAAAGTATTCTACTATTTTTTAAGATTTATTTCCTCGAATGGCAGGATGAGAGAGAGAACGAGAGACAGAACAGCATCCATCCTCCAATTTGCTGTTATTGGTCACAACGGCTGGGGCCGGGATGCCATGAAGTTTGGAGCCTAGACCAGCCCGCCAACAGGGTGCCATGCTCTACCACTTTCCCAGGAGTATCAACAGCCCAACATTAGCTACAGAGAACCTGGCACTTGAGCTGTAGTTCTGGTAAGGGATTCTGTCATCACGGATGCTGGCTTAATTTACTCTGCCACAATACCAGCCCTGGTCAGAAAAATTTATTTCATTTATTGGTTTAATAAGCTACAAACTATCTTATTCAAGGTTTGCCTTTTGTATCAGTACACAGATCAAGGAAGACATATTATATGTGTCTTTTAGAGGCTGGCTTGTTTCACTAAACATAATGTTTTCCAGTTTCATCCATGTTGGTTCCAAAAATAAGATTTCATTCTTTTGTAGATTTGAGTATTTCATACTGTACATAGATTCCAAAACCTGTTATCTCTATGAGCAAGATTGACATCTTAGATTTGATTACTGTTTGCAGCCGTAATCAAGACTCTGAAATAATAGTAGTCTTTTTTGCACTTATTTGTTGAAATCCTTACCCCAAAGAGTGTTACACTTGTGACTACAAAGTGAAATGGAACTGTACCACTATGAAAATTCAAAAATAAAATTAAAAGGAGGTGGAGGAGGGTGGTGGAGAATACGTAGGCAGGCAGGAGGGAGTGGAGGGTGAGAAATATCACTATGCTTTTAAATATGTATTGTAAAATACATTAAATTTGGTCACTTCATACGCATTTTTGAGTTTCTTTTTAATGACTGACATTTTAGTGAAATAGCGAGTAAATATTTCAATTCCAAATTCAAGTGTAGCTGATATAAATTGAAATTAATCCTCTCGAAGCAAATCAGTTTGAGTCTTTTTTCCTGCAAAACTGCCATGTCACTGCATGCTGCATTATAAAAACGGAATCATTTCAAACACATGGCTGATTTTTATACATAACATCTCTGCTTATGTAGAGGAACTGTGTTTGTTTTAGGTAATGAGGAAGGAAAGTCCTTGATGATACTTTACAAATATCCATTGATGATGTTTAAAAACTATTTCTTTTTCACAGTGCAAACTGTATCCTTTGGCGATCTCTTACCAACAATAATGATAATGAAAATAATAATAAACAACTATCTTAAAATGCGCTCTTTAAATATTACTACAGGACTCTACTTTCTTGTGAGCGACAAAAAAGAAAGCTTCGTTTTAATTCCCACATCATGGAAGACCAGTCTCCCATTTTTTTGTATTTTGTGTAAAAAAGGGATTTAGGTAGGGGTCAGAGAAGGGTCAAAAAAGAGCTTTAACATCAAATACTGATAAATTTTTAAAACTCCATTTCAGAAAAAATTTTGAATATATGAAAAGTTTTATGATAGACAATTTAAAAATATATCATATATTAGTGTTTCTCTGAGAACTTGGTTAAAATGTATAGTGTAATTAACTGAGTGTTACAGATTGGTATAATAAAGTTATACGTAAACAGAAAAAGTTAAGAATTTTTAACAAATAATTCATGGTATTAGAAATGACTTTTTTCATTTTATTTTAAGTTTAAAATATTCTATGGCTAATAAAATAAATAGAAAAAAAAAAAAAAAACCCTGCAGGTTAAGTAACTTCGTCAAAGACAGTCTGTGAGGAGACAGCCCTGCTCTGGAGCACAAGCTCTTAATCTTTATACTGCTCCTCCTAAAACAACAGTGTCTGGTATATTAAAATACACTTAACAAAAGCCAAGGAACTTGTTAAGTGGAACTGACATGTTTTGGTTATTTGCTCTCTTAGTGAGCAATAACAGGGCTCCTTAACCACAGGGGGATAGCAATAGTTTCTAATCAACTAAAATTCTGAACATGAAATTAAGAGGGGTTTTTGAGCAATGGGATACACTCTCCATCAATTTGACAGTGCGGATGACAGAGCAGCTTTATAAGGCCTACCCAATCCTAGCAACTGAACTCAGGAGGATAAAACTGCCCTATCTGTATTTTGTGATTGTAACACTTGGCCATGCTGTTTCTATGTTTATCTTTGTTTTCTGCCTCTTGGTTCCAAAGTTTTCTCTCTTTCCCCCATTAAAGGCAATCTCTGAAAGCTGGTTGGCGATTCTCTTCTCTAAGCATAGCAATGGGATCATGAATAATGACTGGGCACTTTCATTTAGGGATGTTCCTAACAATAAGACTGACTCCAGCTGCCATGTGTTGCCTAAACTGAACACTCAAACAAGGTGGAAAACACTAGACCTGTTCCTTGGATACAGGTGGCTTCAAGGACTATTTATTACTCAGCATCTTAAATGAAAATAGAAGGAGATTTCACACTGGTTCCTCGGTTCCCAGTCCACAACTCTTTAATAAGACTCTGAGTGAACCAGAATTGTTGCCCATCTTTGTCACTTAATATTAGCAATAGCCCTTTTAAATTTGAATGAAGATGTGACTCTTTTTGGCTTTAAGAATATAAAGGTGATTTATGAAACTCATCAAACCACAGCAATAAAATCAGCCCTACTTGTTAGCTATTTGCATAAAAGTTTATCTTTGTATTTTAGGAAACTATTCAAGGAAGGTTTTCATTGAAATTTTAGGAGTATATTGTAAATAAGTTTAGTAAAATGAAGCTAAAGAATGTTAAATTTTAAACATTCAAGCTTTAAATCATAACATATAGTAAGTACAAATCTGCAAATCTCATGTTCATCTAACCATGATGAGACAGAGAAGCAAGATAGCCAAAGATGGTTTTATTGAATAAATTTAATTTACTAAGTGTTTTAAAATTCATTCTTAACTCATTGGCATCTACTGTATGTCAAAATCTATTTGAGGTACTCAAGATTCTTCAGCCAACAAAACAAAGTTTTCTGCTGCTGAGGAATATACTTTTTTACGAGAGGATAAATACAACAATGACAAAAATAAATAAATGGGCCCACTGTACTGACAGCTTTCACACTGGCTAATTTAACCAACCATGGATCAAATATATATCTGGAAAAACATGTGTCTGTACTGAAGAGCTAGACATTTTTCTCTGTCATGATTCCCTAATCAATAGAGTGTAACAATGCATTTACATACCATTTTCATTGTAGGTTTTATAATTGATCTGGAGAATATTCATAGATTACATGCAACGACCGCTATGCCATGTCTACATAAGGGACAGGGCACTGGAGGATTCTGGTATCTGCAAGGAAGCCTGCAAGCAATTCTCAGTGGCTACCACGGGATAGCTGAGAATTCTGTCCCTGTTCAGTTAGCAAGTACCATGGGAAAATAAAATGTGGAGGGGCATTAGGAATGCTAAAAGTCCTATTTTAGGAATAAAACTAGAGAGAGCCTCAGTAATGAAGTGACAGTAAGATAAGATTTGAAGGAGATTGTGGGAATCTATCTTGAGACTATCTGGAGGAAAAGCTTTCCAGGCGGTGACGAGAGCCATTGCAACACTCCAAGGAGGAGTCCACACAATGGATGGGGAGAACAACAAGGCCGTGTGCTTGGATCAGGGAGGTAAGGGTAAGAACAGGAGAAAAGAAAATAACAGGCCACGTGATGCCAAGCCTCAGAGGCCCCTGGAAGGATGGACTGTCACTAGGAAAGAGGGACCACCTGGAAGGATTTCTATGATGACATTGAAGAGCAGCAAAAAGGAATAAGCAGAGATAATATCACAAGAACACAGCTAGGTGAAGGGTGGCTCAGAGTGTATTTTCGCCTGAGGGAGAATAAGGACAGACTGGATTCTGGATATATGTTGAAGGTGGCAACAGCATTCACTAAATTGGATAAAGGGTATGAGAAAAACGGAAATCCATAGATGGCTCTGAGGTATACACCTCAGCCATTTAAAGGATAGAGTCCTAGCAGTTAAGCCGGGGAAGGCTGCAAATAGCAAGGTGGTTATCTTAGACATTTAAATTTGAGATATTCGTTAGAAGTCCAAGTGAAGACATCGAGAAGACAATATGATGTCAGAATCTGAGGGCAAGTGTCCGACTAGAAAAGATAAGGCGTTTGAATAAAACTGCCTACTCTTGGCTACCAGATATGACACCGACTGTGCAAAGTGCAAGACCAGTCCTAACTGAGGAGGATCTAGTGTTGACCAGAAAGGACTGATTGGGAAGGCAACATCATGACAGCACATGAGTAAAACATGATTTCCAATCACTGAACCAATAGACAGACAAGTGTAGAAAACAAAATCCATTAACCAAGAACATGTATGTGTAAAGTCCAATTCTTACTCCAAAGAATCAATATAATTGACACCAATGCCAAAAGTCTGTTCTCAGAAATATTTCCAGAGAAAAATCCTATGTAAAAGCTATTTATACTTTTTTCTCCTTCACTTCCACTTCTCCGTATTTCCTAACACTACCGATTTTCTGCAATCTGTCAGAATGATGTAGTCTGCTAACTGTACACAAATGTCAGGGTTCACAGTTTCTTCAGCAGAAGTGACCCAGATTTAGAATCTATCAACAAGTGCTGAAGTCAAGACTTCAATTATACAGAGAAAAAAAAAACAAGCAATGCCTGACCACTAGGGGGCATTCTCATTGCTGCCTCTGACAACTCTGGTATGACATGGCTTGGAACCATTTCCACAATATCTAAGAAAAATCGTAGAAGGTACAACTTAGTCATGTTAATCAAGAAAGGCATTTGGAACAGCATTAGGCAGAATACATTCAGACTCCTGCTTGTGTTTATGAGAGGAGTACACATGGTGGCACATTCACCAAGAGCCGGATTCACCCAGGCTTAAACCCCAGCTCAGACCCAGCCACGGGATTGTAGGAAGACTACTTAACCTCCATATGCCCAATAATAGATAAAATGTGGATAATCACAGCAAAAGCCATCAGAACAGTGTCTGCAGCATAGCTGATCCTATTTGCTAAACAAGATGAGGATGTTTCTTTGTGCCTCTTACACCTTTTACTGATGCTCATAGTTAAAACACATTTAGCACTTTTCAGAAACTGCTGGCAGAAGCTAACTATTTTTGAGTTTTATTTGCATCAATATAGCTCTGGTTCTCCCTGAAGCTCATCACCGAGGTAGCTGCTGAGGCATGCTGGGTCTCCCTGCCTGCCTCCCAGAAATTGCCTGCAGCATGCCTGGTAAAGTTCCAAGTGCTTTGCAGGCAGCCAAGTAAGGTTGAGTGTTATTTTTCATCACCTTGACGTCAGTGAGAAATATCACTAAATTAATGCAAAAAAGATGTTCTATAGGATTTCATGAATAACTCAAAGCCCATTGCAAATACAGGATTCTCTGTGATGTTTTGGATTGATGGAAATCTGTCTTGGGATTTCCAGCAATTCATAAAGCAATTTCAACTGACCGATGTAAAGTTTCATTTGTTAAAACCTGGCAAGTTGGAATGAAAATAGAACTCTTTCCAAGCAAGCCCTCTGTATTGATTCAGTTATCACTGACAACAAAGGAATTCACTGCAGGTATCAACAAATGTCCCTTACGGAGAAAGCTGACCACAGCGGCTTATGTCCAAACACTCCCGACCTACCTTAAAACATGACTGAGGACAGAATTGTCTCCACCTCATTAGGCCTGCCTACGCTGATTTCCAGCTCCCACGTCCCCCGTTCCCTGCAGCCCTCACCACTATCTTTAGACATGCCTCTTCCTGCATGTGTAAAAGTCATTCTCCTTGTCCTGTAAGCTTGAGAACTCTCTCCCACGTGATTCTTGTAAGTTGCCAATATTCATCAGCGAGGGATTGTACATGAATCGTCTCTTTTTTTGTTCTCCTTGATATACTGGACTTCGGAGTCCAATGTCATATTTATTTCTTCAAGTAAGAGAAATATCAACAGTGAAGTATTTGGGGCTTAAATAACAACTTCAGAAATATTCTTCATGTGAAAATTTTTAATTTTCATAGTATGCTATGCTTTCCACTCAGATTTTCCTTTTTTCCCGTTTTTAGCATTATTCCTGCTAAAGCTTATTCATTCTGATATCAGAGTCTTGAAATTTCACATTTCCTGAGAGGCTATCTGCAGCAGAAACTTGTCAGGTCAAAACCATTGTCTAGAATCCATTCCTCTGGTTTGGACAAGCTGTCTGCTTTACAGTTTTGTGGAGAGCTGGGCCAGAAAGCATACTGAGGTTCAGTGACCAACCACCATGACTCCATTAAAAGGACTGTCAGTAACGATTTTTCTCCAACCTCAAATTCAATGACTATCTCTTAGCCTATCTGTGGTTTGATCTCTCAGTAACATGTGGCCCCAGCAATGTCCTCACTTCTTAGTTCTCCAAAACTACCTCCTTCCTGATATTTCTATTACCTCTCCTAACATACCTTATGAGTTCAGTCTGTCTGAAGCATTTATTTCATTTCTTGCAGTTATGAAACCTTTTGTTTGTTCACTCAACAGAGCAATCCTAGCTTCATCACATATAAGCTATATAACTTTGAGATTGTTTTCCCCCTTCTCAATGCCTCAGCTTCCTCATCCATCAAGTCGATATGGTATCTATCTCATAAGTTTACTGATCTAGCTGCTCAGTTGGTAGTTATTATCTTTAAAGACATTTATTTATTTAAGTGAAAGAGTAGGTCAGGCAGAGACAGGACAATATCAGCCACAAATGGCTGGACAGAGTCAGGAGGTTGTCAGGAATCTGCAATTCTATCAGGGTTTTCCACAAGAGCAGCAGGGATCCAGTACTTATACCACCTTCTGTAGCTTTACCAATGGCGTTAGTTAGGAGCTGCATCATAAGTAGAACAGCCAGATCTGGACCTGGCACTCTGATATGGGATTCTGCTGTGGTAGCTGGCAGGGCAGCTTAATGCACTGCACCATGATGCCAGCCCATACTTCTTAACGGTTGTGCTACTTAATGTTTCATGTTAATGTTTAATTCAATGTTTAGTAAAGAGTTAAATAAAAAGTAATCATTATAAGTACTGAGAACAGTGAATAGCACTATAGTAAGTACTATATAATGTAGCTCTAATATTTTGCATTCATTCTCATAGTTTGAGATAACCACCCCCATGCTGATTGACTTTCCAGATGTACATTCCAACCAAGATCTATTTCTCTGGAAACTACATACCCTCATCTAAATGCTCCACAGGTACCAAAAGATTTATCAGCTCTGTAATACTTTTTTCTGACCTTCACCCTCTCAAGAACTGGCCACAAAGTTTCCCAGTCTGGGACCCTGGGCCTTGATGCTTCTGAATCGATGCACACATCTCAACATCAACCCTAACAAGTATTAAAACTGCAGTTAACAATGATTTTTCTCCAACCTCAAATCCAATGAGTGACTTTTTAAGCCTTATGCTACTTCTTACCTACATTTGGAATCTAATTTGTCCCCAGCATTTTTAATCCCATCTATCCATCTATCAATCCCATCTATCAGAATTTTTCTCAGTTGTGATCAAATATTACTTCCGTGAGTGTCCTTCCATTATATCCCTACCCCCATCACGACTGCTGTCATAGTCTGTGAAAATCTGCACAACCTAGATTAGCCTGGCAGCTCTTCTGGCTTGACCTATCCAAAGCCTGTTATCTTTCTTTTGCAGCCACCTGTCATTTGCCTTTTGCAATTTGATCAGATCCAATTGGCATTCCCAGAGTAAGCCATACTCGCTCAGAACTCCTTAAACCATTCTGTTCAATTCCTGATCCTCACAATTTTTTCACCACCTCCTTATTCTTTTGGAGTCAGTTGTGGGAAAAAGACTGGGATGAGACCGGAGAATACACTGAATTTAATATGAGTTCCACTATTACTGATAGACCTTACAAATTAATGCATCCTTCTAATCTTCAGCATTTCTTCTGAAAAATTTTGATCTCATTCTCTGAAGAAACATGAGGATCTCAGGTGCCAGACCCTTTGCTGGGCTCTAAAAATGCAACAGGAATCAATAAAAAAAAAATGCAACAGGAAAGAGACAGGACCCCTGCCTTAGAAAGGTTTGCACAGTGGAGGAAAGGGAGGGAACTTTCAGCATTGAATTAGTAAATTTTCTACAAATTGCCACCAAATGAAATAAGCATTTTGTGTCCTGCCACTGTCCATTCCTACTCAGCAGGCTTCAAATATGACTCCCAACACTGTGCACAGCCACTGGCCTTCTCTAGGCTTTAGCTTACATTTCTCCCTAAAGGAAGTGATGAAACAAGAACTTGGGTGCAGACAGTTTTAGAGGGAGACTACTTTTAGATAGTACAGATGAGACAACGTGAGAATAGAATACAGAAACCATTCTCTCACGGGTACTAGGGCACTCACACGCGTTGGGGTTTCAGTAGGCCTGGACTTTCTGAGAACATTTGTGGGACACCACTCACTATGATTACACCAGGAAATGTGGGAGATGAAGCAGTGCATCTCAGTGGAGGAGGCAAAGGTTTCTTGTGTTGAATGTTTAGCCTATGTCCTTAAGAAGAACACACCCAAACTTTTTTATACATGGTTGTATTTAACAGCAAGGGCCCTTGAACATACAAGACTGCCTGTAAAGAACAGTTACTATGCGTCAATCTAAAAATGACTCAAGCATGTCTTGCTCTGATTTTTAAATCCAAACTGGAGTTTTAGAAGTAGAAATCTGTTGGCAATGATAGTGACAGGCTTTGTGCAGTCTGCTTTTGGCCTAAAATGACTTCCTCTTTTACAAGCACATAAGAAAGTATATAAAATGGTTAAAAAGACATCTTAGACATCAAATAAGGCATACTAAACATACTGTTGTGTTAAGTGTAAATAAATGAGAAACACATGGATAAAATTTTCCTTAAATACATAAAGCTTTAGACAATAAGCAAAAAAAGAGATTGACAAAACACATCTGGGGTTAGCCCACTACAAGATTTATTTTTAGTTGTGGACATTAAAACAAATTACAATTCAATGTTTCCAGTGTCAGAATAAACTCTTCACTTATAAAATAAGTCCTGTCATATAATGATTGGTAAGATATTGTAGACCATTACGAGACTTCAGCCATGACCCAGGATGGACAAAATTCTTCCATCTTGTCGAAAAGCAAAAGGTCAATTTTCCTGTTGCTATTTTTAACAAGAGATGTTTAAAGAAATACATTCTGTACTTTAGTCTGAAGAATCAACAAGAAAAGACCATCATGCTAGACACTTCAGTTGTTGCCACTTCTTTCACATCAGTCAAAAGCAGATCACAGCTTAGAGCTGGATAAGGATGTCTGTTTCACTCATGGTTGTTGAAGCTGATCAAAAACCACTACACCTTAGCTTCCCTGAGACAACTAATAAATGCATTGTGGCAGGTACAGGAGGGGTTAAGTCAAGTTTATTCTGTCCCCTTGAGGTTACATCCATTTTTGCCCTTTTATTTTAAAGACTGATTTTTATCGCAAAGTCAGATATACAGAGAGGAGGAAAGACAGAGAGGAAGATCTTCCGTCCAGTGATTCACTCCCCAAGTGACCGCAACGGCTGGTGCTACACCAATCCAAAGCCAAGAGCCAGGAACTTCTTCCAGGTCTCTCACGCGTGGACACAGGGTCCCAAGGGTTTGGGCCATACTTGACTGCTTTCCCAGGACACAAGCAGGGAACTGAATGGGAAGTAGGCTGCAGGGATTAGAACCGGTGCCCATGTAGGCTCCCTGAGCGTTCAAGGAATTTAGCTGCTAGGCCACTGTGCTGGGCCCTATTTTTGCCCTTTAAATATCACTTCTAAGTGGGCATAGTCAAGAAGCATCAACAAGGAAATTGGCCCTGGGCCCTGTTGAGAATCTCTTGCAAAATTTTGTCTCCTTTCCTAGCTAAGACAAAAGGTCAAGTATTTTGTTGAACCTAGAGAATCTTGTTGCACGAGTTCAAGCTCTGCAGTCACTGTGAAAAGGATGGCAGCTGCTGCTAGCTCACCCCCATACCAACCACTTAACATGACACACAGAGATCGGCTCAAATCTAGTCCCCGGAATCATCTGGCTCACGATGTCATCAGAACAACAGCCGGGAGCCCTGAGCATTCCTCAGAAACAGAACCTTAAACTTCCTTCAGGACTCGGGGGAGGAGCCTTTCCTGGTCCTTACTTAGTTCTAACTTTGGCTCCCCAACTTCTCTTGCAATGACTATCAGGGTCGCTCCAGAGCCCCAAGAATTAGATCAGATAGACAGAGACCAATAGCGAAAGCTTCGAACAGACAGGAAAAAGTCAGCTTGGACTACCATAAACCTTACTAGGTAGGACACAAAGATCAGTTACTCCTAAGGTACTGAAGATTTCTCTGCACACTTCTCCTAAAATTGTTCTGCTTGTTAGAGTTATAAGCCTGTATGGACTATCCTAAAATTAGCGAAAGTCAGTAAAAATCATGTTTGAATACTATAAACTGCTAAATGTAAAAATGAAAATAGACACGAGACAGCTGAATAGTACCCTATAACCATTTTAAGATTTATAGCTTCCGGTTGTGTATCTACTAAAATTGAAATGTCAATGAAGTAGTTATAGGATGTGATTAAGAACTTGCATTTTCTAACATACTGGTCACTTAATACCATGTTAATTAACTTCATGATGTTGTAAATTTCCACGTTTCTTCCTGTTGTTGAAGTTGTGCAGTGGCTTTTCATTGCAGGGGATAATATTCTGCCAGCTCTACTTTCAGACCAAGGATGGTCTTCCAATGAAACTGTTGAATTCATCTGGACAACAATAAATTCAACTGTTGAATTTGTCTGGACTCTCGGGCCCAGCACCGTGGCCTACCGGTTAAGGTCCTCGCCTTGAATGCACTGGGATCCCATATGGGCACCAGTTCTAATCCTGGCTGCTCCACTTCCCATCCAGTTCCCTGCTTGTGGCCTGGGAAAGCAGTCAAGGATGGCCCAAACCTTTGGGACTCTGCACCTGCATGGGAGACCCGGAAGACGTTCCTGGTACCTGGCTTCAGATTAGCTCAGCATTGGCCATTTCAGTCACTTGGGGAGTGAATCACTGGATGGAAGATCTTCCTCTCTGTCTTTCCTCCTCTCTGTATATCTGACTTTTCGATAAAAATAAATAAATCTTTAAAAGAAAAATGCTGGACTCTCTGCATGGTCCATGCCCACAATGAAGGAATCATGACTGGTTATGAACTGTACTACTGTAACAATATGGAGGAATTCAATATGGGGGGAGGGCTTAGGGAGGAGTTGGGGGAATCCCAGAGCCTATGAAACTGTGTCATAAAGTAAAATAGTAATAATAAAGAAGTACTTTTTCAGAGAGCTAAAATGGGCAAGTCATGAGAAATTATTTATGTCTGGGCTTTTTAACTTGAAAGAAGAACCATAATTTCATTCCTAGTCTTAGGGCCTTGAATTCTCCTATCTGTAGCCTCATTACCTCCCTTTCTGGGTTACAGTTAACAAAATCAGCTCCTTCATAAGGATCCCATGGCTGACCAACCAATGATGTGCAATGAATGGAACTGAATGATCATACTCAAGCCTTGAAGTGCCTGAGAGCTGGGACACCATTGCTACATAGCCAGCCACCCACACGTACAGATGGAAAACAAGCAGGTGCCTGTAAACAATATTCAGAGTCTCTAGGCACACAGGGAGAGAATTCAATTCAAGGAAAACCAAGTAAGTGAAAGTCGTTTTCAGAGAAAAAGGAATGCAAATAATGAATGAATAAAGCAAAGACATCTGGAATCCAGCTCCTATTGTCTGTCTTCAGAGGTTGAGCCTGAGGAACACTGTAACCTCATCTTCTTTATTGGTGTTCCACTTTCTCTCATCTCTGTAATTCTGTTTTCCTTTAAATTCCCAAACTCATTTGCACAAGACAGTGAAAGGTAACATCGAAAGATAAGACCCAATGAAATAACCAAATGACTTCAATCTGCCACTCTCTCTATTCTTTGGTTTTGTGGGCAGGGGCCAGAGGCAGGAAAATTGTGACCATCCATCATTCAGTAGATGACAGAGATCTCTAGACACTGCCAACCGCTAAGAATTCTGCAGGTCATACACTCCATATCTAAGCATTGTGATTTGTATCTTTCATAAATGAAGACTAAAATGTTTCCCTGCCAATTCCAGGAATATGATTTATTGTTATTACGAGTCTCTTTGTTCCAGGGATTCCTTGTTTGGAGACAAGGACCTCCTTTCATTTTTGTCCTTTTCAACACATGATCAGAAGGTCTGACCACGCCTTTCTTTGCCCTCGGAAAGGGGAACGTTAAACTGAACTTGGAAGACAGAAAGGAGGTCAAGGGAAAACTGGCCAAGCATATGACAGCAGAAGGCACTGCATTCAACTACATCTGCATAGGTACACAGGCTCCAAATCCTTCCTGGCTGACCTGGGTAAGGAGGAAGTCTGAACGTTTCCCTTGACTGCTGACACCCTGATGATGTATTTCCAATGAGAAACTGAAAAAAGAGAACTGGAAACAGGATAGGAAGCACCCAGGAAGGAACAGCTATGGATATCAGAGAGCGAATAGTGGTAATCAGACAAAAATTAAAATAACTCTAGGTGCAACTTTTCATGTTGAGGATGCAATAACTTTTAAATACATGCAAGAAGCTAGAACTGCCAAGGGTTCACCAACCTTGTATTTGCTAAATGCAAACCAGTATTTTTTTATATTCTCCTGATATGTCTCAAAAAAAAAAAAAAAAAAAAACTAACAATTCTTAAATGTCTCCTTTTGAAGAGTTAACAAGGATACTTTTTGCCCACTTGTCTCAAATTTAAAATTCTTGGGCCTTGAAGGAATGTCAACATGACACATTCTTTCTTCAAAAGAGGCTTTTACTCTGGAAAGCCTCAGCTCGGGTCTGATAAAGTCCTCCCTTCCTAACTCCCTGCACGTTCAGCAGACAGGCTCCTTTCCGGCGTCACTTTGTGCAGTCTGCCCAGGAGAACTGAGCAGCAGACTGTCACCGAGAAATTGCACTGGAGGTGCAACAATGTAGGTGTGAAGAAGTGGGTGAGTCTACACTTCCCTCCTCCTCATCATTTCACAACCTGTACTTGAAGTTTATAACCCAAACTGGGCTATATACATAATTTCTAACTAATGGCTGAAGGCACACAGCTGACAATCATATTCACAATGATGATTTGGTGTGCCAGGACAAAGGAAATACAGCCCAACTTCATGAATCTTTCTGGAAGGAAGCTCACACAGAAATGAGTATTTGTTTCTACTTAATTTCATGTTTAACTTCATTTTGAGTCTCCATATTCCTATTCCTGTTTTTGATTTTCAAATCTATATTCTCAGTTATAAGAAAACCATATTTCCCTATTCACCTAGAACTTCAGCTCTTTTTTGAGAAAGTATTGTATTCAGCATCATAACAAAACATGCTCTCACCGAATAGTACCTATCAGTGTGCATTTCCACCCCAGCTGTTCATCACAGGCTCAGAGTTGCAAGGAAATGCCTCTACGTGTACCATAGTTAAAGTCTACATTAAGATACTTGAAATTGCAAAATTCACATATATGAAGCCAAACAATGTAAAAGCACTAGATTAGGAACTCTGGCTCTTTCATCGCTTGCAAGGAATCTGGGAATCATTTCCCTGTGCATTGATCACTTCTGAGTCTACGTTTCAATAGTAACATACAAGTATCTCACGCAGGTCCCCCGTGTCCCTGGGATGGCCATGGAGTGCTGCAGACACACAGTAAGTTAGGAAAAGGGCCAATAAATGATTGGAGAATGAAAAATAGCTGATAGATGTTAATGGATAAAAATGAATTAATATTCCCAAAGTGGATAGAAGAAATT